>NC_054382.1:124442942-124742942 GCF_017654675.1 Xenopus laevis | reverse complement strand
ATCTGGATAATAGGTGCTTGATCTGGATAATAGGTGCTTGATCTGGATAATAGGTGCTTGATCTGGATAATAGGTGTTGGTGGGAAGAACAGCTGCTCCACCACCATAAACAAAGCTAAACTAAGATTAATGAGACATAAAGCAGCCTAAACCAAGGTCTGAAGGCTCCTAATGCATCTGAAATAGTTTCTAATTGAGTGACATTATAAGATTTGTAGTCACCATGACACGTGCAGATAAAATCCATGGTGTAGAAAGAAAAATAAGGTGCACCTTTAGCCTTTCTTAGTAACCTTATGTTAATTTCTTTTTAAAGTTAATTGTAAAAACAATTGCTATTGGAAGCAGCATTTCCTTTACTCCTGGTTGTTACTTTTTAGGGTAAGGCCAGACGAGGTGATTCGGGGAGATTTTGTCGCCTGGCGACTTATCGCCACGTCTTTTGCGCGACTATCTCCCCGAACTGCCTCAGCATCTTTTCCACGTAGGCTACAGCGCAAAATCTCCTGCGCTAATGCACACGCGGCGATGCATTTTCAATAGTCGCCCAAAGTTGCCTCGCCAGGCGACAAAATCTCCCCGAATCTCCTCGTCTGGCCTTACCCTTAAACAATGCTGCAAAAGTCTTATTCCCAAGCAGCAAAGTCAGGTCTGCCTTGTCTTACATTGTATTAACAGTCTGAGCCACCAGATCAGAGAATAGAAAGGGACAAACACTGCTTTTAATAGTAATACATATATAAATAACTTACAAACCATTGAGAAATTATATTGAATGTACATTGCAAAGTTGCTTAGAAGTATGTTTTCTTTTATTAGGCAAATCTTTATTTGGAGGTTGACTTGCCCTTTAAGGTACAGAAAGAGCCGTTATCTGGGAAAAACCCTGGTCCCAAGCATTCCGGATAACAGATCCTATACCTGTATCTGAACGTTCCTTAGTGTCACAATATTCACTGTGTTCAAGGGAAATTGCAAGTGGCACATGTCTGATATTGCACTAATGAGTAGTGAAGGGTAGTGATGGGCAAATTTGTCGCGTTTCGCTTCAACAAGAATTTGCAATTTTCCAGCGAAATTCGCAAAACTGCCAAAATATTCTCGAAACAGTGATTTTAACACCTGTGACAATTCACCAGCGTCAAAAACAAAGTTGTTGCCAGCACCCATTGAAGTCAATGGGCGTCGTTTATCATTGCCGGTGTCATAATTGGCGCCGGCGTCGAAAAAACTTTGAAACAGGCAAATGCACCGCCTGGCAAATAAATTCACCCATCACTAGTGATGGCCTAATAAATACGCCAGACATGAATTAGCGGCAAATTTCCACGTTTTGCCGCAAGCCAATTAAATCACGAAACTGCAGTGATAATTTGCCGGCAAAAAATCTGGGGCTCATTTATAAACACTGGGCAAATTTGCACCTGGGCAGAAACTAATAGCAACCAATCAGTGCGTAGCTTTTTTCAGCCAGCTGCAAGGAAAACAATGAAAGCCAACATCTGATTGGTTGCTATAGGTAACTGCCCATGTGCAAATTCGCCCAGTGTTAATAAATGACCCCCAATTGACTTTAATACATTTGGACCAAATAGTCTCACGTATAAAAATGGATGCTCGCGTCAAAATTGACGCTCGTCAAGATTGTTTTAACGCCCATTGACTTCAATGCTTTTCACAAATTTTTCGCCATTTTGCGGTAAATTCACAAATTTTATGGCAAAACGAGACTGCACAGATTGGCCTATCACTACTGACAAGAAGAGCCCTGGCAGTCACATCTATTCATACGTGTGCCCCACAGTGAAACGTGACTTGTGCTGGGAACAAGGTCTATAAACCCATGAGGGGGGACTTTATGGGAATAATAAATCTCAATTAAATCAGTTTATAGCTACAATTGCCTTGTACACGCACAGAATCTTTATCGGCTCCTCTGTGCCTATAACAGTCTTCTCAGCAGGAGAGTGGATTTACTGAATATGTGTAACTGCCCAAAGCTGTCTCTGATCAAACCAAATCACAGTTCATCTTTCTTTAAAAAATGTAAAAAAAAAAAAAATGTATGTGTAGCGCTATAGTAAACTGACTTTACTGTGGTGAGTTTAAGCTACTTTCAGTGTGGGGTAATACCATAAATGATGCCCTCTCTCTCAGGGGTAAGCCCTCGCAACGGGTGGAGGCAGGGTGTAGTGCAACTGTAACCAGGTGCAATCGCACAATATATGGGCGCCAGTAGTTCTTTAATGCTTAACCAGAACCATAGATTTATTTCACATAGCACATATCCACAATGGAGCTTAGAACACAGGTAGCATAAAGGAAGCAAATACTCACAGCACCATTCATGGGGCTGGATCCCTACAGGCAAGGGTTCATGTCAGCAGAGGTAGCAGTAATGTAGAAGGGACAACCAGTTTTCAGGCTCTCTTTAAGTGGCAGCTAGGGGAATTCCTATCATCCCTAATCTCAACACTTTGACCCTACTTCTGGGCTATAAGTACCCGGGATCTTAATCCCTCTAATGTCTCCTCGTCGGAGCTTTGAGCTGCTCAGCTACCTAAGCTATCTATCACTCCTAGAGTGATCTATGACAGAGTACTGCTAATCTCTTTACTAGGGCCAATGCTCCTAGGGACCACTACCCATTCTCTTCCAGCCTGCAGGGTTGGGCTAAAGTAATGGACCCAGACCTCATGGTTCCCAAGACCTTTATACTACCGCACAGTGCCATCTGGTGTACACTGTGAGAACTATAGGGGTTACATAAGCACAAGGTCCCCATCAGGACACACTTAGGCGTCCATATTACTAGGGATGTGCCTGTCAATAATGTCTAAGGGTGTCTAAATTTTCAGATCCCTACATATGTAAAACCTGGATCTAGTGTTGAGGATTTCATTTACATTTAAACTCCCAATCAAAACTCTGCTCTATGTCATCTTTAAAGTTGGCATTATTCATTTACCTTCTAGCAATAAGCAAAACTTAAAGAGGTTTAGTTCACCTTCAAGTTAAAGGAACAGTAATGTCAAAAAATAAAAGTGTTATAAAGTAATGAAAATATAATGCAGTGTTGCCCTGCACTGGTAAAACTGTTGTGTTTGCTTCAGAAACACTACTATTGTTTATATAAATAAGCTACTGTGTAGCAATGGGGGCAGCCATTCAAAGGAGAAAAAGCTCAAGTTACACAGCAGATAGCAGATAAGCTCTGTCTGTCTAATGGTGTTATCTGTTATCCATTAGTTATCCTGTGCCATATAGCCGTTTTTCAATTTCCGCCATTGCTCCACAGCAGCTTGTTTACATGAACTATAGTAGTGTTTCTGAAGCAAACTGATCAGTTTTACCAGTGCAGGGCAACACTACATTATATTTTCATTACTTTAAAACACTTACATTTTTTGGTGTTATTGTTCCTTTAATGTTTAGTATGTTATAGAATGGCTAGTGACATTTCAATTGGTCTTCATTATTTATTTATTTTTGTTTTTTTTTATATGCCTTCTTCTTCTGACTTTTTTTCCAGCTTGTAAATGGGGGTCACGAAGCCCATCAAAAAAGAAATGCTCTCAAGTAATCCCATAATTCCTCAAATAATACCAGCCGCAGGTCCCTCTTCAGTCTTGGTCAAGTTCATGCCCAGCAGAGACCTAGAAATGTAGCTAGAAATGATGTACATTATGTTTTGTGCTTTTGTACCAGCCCAAGGCAACCACAGCCCTTTAGCAGTAAAGATCTGTGTCTCCAAAGATGCCCCAGTAGCTCCCCATCTTCTTTTCTGCTGATTCACTGCACATGCTCTGTGCTGCTGTCACTTACTGAGCTTAGGGAGCCACTCACAATATACTGTACACATAGAATAGAAATGTCACAATATAAGGCTGATTAGTAATTAATACAGATAATTACTACATGGCAGCACAGAAACCAGTGCAATTAGCATCAGAATTTAATAATCAGCTAACCTGTAGCATCAGCTTATATTACAGCCAGGGAAGCTCATTTTCTGCTGGATAATTAGTGACGAGCCCTAAGCTTAGCTTCTCAACAGCCAATCAGAGCCCACTGAGCATGTGAGTGTCACAGACACTTTCCAAGATGGTGACCCCCTGTGACAAGTTTGAAGTCCTGGATCATTGCTGCTATTGACAAGCTCAAACTTTAGCCTCGTGCAATAAGTTCACTATATAGAATATGGCATTTTTAGCCACATTCCTTTTTAGGGTTTAGTTCTACTTTAAAAAAAACAGAGATTCTTAAATTCTTAAATTTATCATGCTTTTTGCCATCCTGGGTAAAATAGCACCTGAGGCAAGGTCTCTTTTATTCCTCAAATATTGGTGAAAACCAAATGTTTCATTATTATAGAATCATGTATGTATAAAGCTCCAACATGTTCCATGGTGATGTGCAATAAAAAGGTATACACATCAAATATTTCATATACATTTCAAAAGCCTTCATCGACCATCACCACCCCCATCCCTTATGCTCGAATTGAACTTTGGCCTTATCCACCCAAATATCTGGCTGGCGGCCATGGTGACTGATCCCCAGAGCCCACACACCAAAGCAGCCCGGTGAGAGCCTCCACCAAACATCAGAGAAGAAGAGAATTCCCTTATTTACCCTGACGCCTCATAAGGAATTATAAGGCTGCCATTTGTTATCTGTAAACTACCGGCCTACTGAAGTGTAAATCCCACCATTCCATTTAACTTACTCTGGGAAAACACTGGTTCGCAGGTGGTCCAGATGGTGGAACATTGCGAGCAGCGAAGAAGCGGCGGCGAGTTCAGCAGCTCAGGACATTTCAATGCTAAATACACAGGGAGGGTCTCTCAAAAGGGTCAAACATCTCTGATTAGGGCTTGGGGTTTCTAAGAGAAAGTCTCACCTTTAGAGTCACAAGTGAGATCTCGTATAACCGACAGACAATACCAAATAGAGGAAAATGAGACAGTCGCTCAGGATTCAGAACTTTAGACAGATTCTGTGTGTCGTTCATTCAGCCAATAGTAAACAAGCCAATTTGATGCAATGAAAAGCTTCAGTGTGTCAGAATGAACAATTCATCTGAAGGGCCTCTTAGAAGTTTTAATATAATAGTTGTGTACGGCAGCTGGAGTCTATCTTATCTTTCCATTGAGTGTTCCCTGGGGGAGATTCTGTACAGGAACAGGAGTGTTTATAGTAGTTGCATCTTGTGATGGGCAAATAGATTCGCCAGGTGAGAATTTGCAGCGAATTTCTGCGTTTCGGCAGCTACAAATAAAACAGTGAAAATTCGACGGCGTCAAAAAATTTTGGAAGCGCGTTGGAAAAGTCGATTGCGTCAAAACCGGTGTGCGTCAACACTATTCGGACTCCTATTGACTTTAACGATGACATTAAAATTAACGAGAGCGTCAAAATTGCTGTGAATTGATGAGTAGTGATGGGCAAATTTATCCGCCAGGCATGAATTCGCAATGAATTTGCGCGATCCGACGGCTGCAAAAATTCCCTGGCGAAAATTTGCTGGCTTCAAAAAAAGACGTAAAAAAAACCGGACACCGGCGTCAAAAATGGACGCTGGCGTAAAAAACGAGATGCCGATGCCGTTTCGCAAATTTCGCAAGGAAACGAGGACATCAAAACTCTCCCATCACTACGGGAGAAATTCGCCCATCACTAGACCCATGTATTTGTATTTGATGACCCACCTTCATATTAATTTTATTTGTATTACTCATATTATTCATATTATTCATATTTATGCACAGGGCAAAGCACTTGCACTCTGGCCTGCACCACTGGGTGCTATTGGTGAGGGTGCAACGTAAATCCAAAACATGGTGGGGGAATTTAGTAAAGGATGAATTTTCGCCTCGGTAGGCCCCTCCACACTTCATACAACTTCGTCAGACGTCAATAAGCAGCGTATAAGATGCAAAGTTATGTTTCGGCAGACAAATGTTGGCAAAGTTTCACCAGGGAAAAATTCGTCAGCGTGAGGATTTCTAAGCGAATCACTAGCGTTACTTTCAGCCACACTTATTTAAATAGGGCGGGTTCATATAGGTCATAACAACACCAATTAGGACCGCTCCAACTCACCACCACTTCGCTGCTTCCCTTTGAAGTCGGGTGCTCAGTCCGCAGATGATTAAGGGAAGGTGTTCCCGAAACGCGTAAGGCCTATGTATTTCCACATTGCCCAGTAATAAAAAGCCTGTTTTTTATCGGAGTGCCGTTCATCTGTTGGTGCATATAGGTCATATATATGTCTTTATTAGTGATGATGCAAATGCTTAACTTGTTATGTTATTATTACACATGTCCAGGGAAACAAAGACAAAAGAGATCCTCTAATGTCCTAGGCATGAGCCCACCCTAAAACAAATGTGGCATGCCCCTTAAATGGTTATTTAAATATTTAACAGTTACAACTTTTCAACACAATCCCACTTTAAAATATGAAAAACAGCCAGCGTTTTGTAGTTTTTTTATGACTTTTGGGCATACAGGATATGATGTCACTGATAAGATTGAGGAGGACGTAGTTTCATCTTATCAGTTTGCCAGGTATAACCTGGAGAAGCAGACTCTGGCGAAAAAGGGAAACGTAGGGGAAAATTTGCACTTTGGTGAACTTCGTTAGAGCTGAGCTCTTGCGCTAGCGAATTGTCCTCTAAGCCTTTTAGTAAATTGCAAATGTCCCTACGAAATGTGGTTTTGGAGAGTTTTCGCTAGTGACAACCACTTTGCCCTTTAGTAAATTTGCCCTGGTTTCATCTGTTTTTTTGCACTTTACACTCTGCTTTGACAATGGTAATAGACCCTTATAGTTTAAGAGGATGATCCCAGACTCAAATTCTAACATAAGCATCAGAGCAGAGCCCAAACTCAGACATGTAGAGGTGTCCCCTCCACAGTCTACCTTGGAAGACAAGCTGGTCAAGATGATATGACCCACCTACAACCCTAGGAGCTAGTTTTGAAGGCCTGGATGAATGTTTGTCAGTGGATTCTTGTCTGATTAAGTATTTATAAGGTACATCGTTTCTAGCCTAAATCAGCTTTAGTAACTCTTTACACATTATAGTAGGAGCAAACGAACAACAGGCCAAAATAGAATGTGCAGCATTTCAAGCCTACATCTCTGTTAATTGTTAAAGTAGAAACAAACTCTTTACTAAAAAAAAAAACCCTACCCCCCACGTAGACCCCCCTCCCTCCTCCCCCCAGCCTAGTTGCCCCCTGGGAAATGCCCCTAACGTTTTACATAACCCTCGGTGCAAAGTCACAGCATCAGAGTTCACCGCAGCCATCTTCCAGGTCTTTGTGTCTTCTTCCAGCGCTTCAGCAATTTCCGTCCATTTCGGACGCATGCGCAGTTGTCCCAAACCGGGAAAATGGCTACAGCTCCCAGCAGGCATTCTATGTTTGCAAATACGGGACTTTCCAGAGAAAAATGGGACTTTCCAGTACAAACGAGGGACTGCGGGTTGAGCTGTCAAAAGAGGGACTGTCACTCTAAAAATGGGACAGTTGGTAGGTTTACTGGAAACAAAACCAGCCTATTGGGTTTGTTTAATGTTTACATTATTTTATATTAGACTTAAGATATGAAGATCCAAATTACAGAAAGATCTGTTATCCGGAAAACCCCAGGTCCGGAGCATTCTGGAAAACAGATCCCATAGAGTCCAGTTTATCCAAATAATCCAAATTGTTAAAAATGATTTCCTTTTTCTCTGTAATAATAAAACAGTAGCTTGTAATTGATCCCAACTAAGATATAATTAATCCTTATTGGAAGCAAAACCAGCCTATTGGGTTCATTTAATTTTTACATGATTTTCAAGTGAAGAAAATAACAGAAAGATCCATTATCCGGAAAACCCCAGGTCCCGAGCATTCTGATAACAGGTCCCATACCTGTACTGGGAATTGTAGGCCAATAATACCTGAGTAATTCAAGGTTAAGTAAGAAACACTACATTACTAAAAGCTTCCAAATGCAATCTCTCCTATTTGTATCCTTTTTGTTTTGATTTCTGGCTGCAGAACTGAAGGAACAGGCAAGTCGGCTGGATACGGTCCATCGCTTTAGTTAATGACTAATTGAATATAAATGTGTGTGTTATAAGTAAAAGCAACACGAGGGATTTGAGGTGGCCAATGTACTGTTTATATTTAAGACAAGAATGAGAGAAGAACAGAAGCCTTTCCTCCCACTTGGACTTGGACTCGGAATATGTATTGTAGTTACTGTTTAGTTTGAACAATAAAGAATAGAAACAGAAACTCCCTTTTCTCTGTTCTGAAATATTTATGGACGTGATTCCCCAGACTGGATCATGTCATCCACTTGATTAAAGACCAGGGGAATCTGATTCTTTATCAGTCCTATCCCCACCCTGGCTCACTTTCGGACTGCCTTCTATTCCCAGCGGCCCAAAAATTGCAGCATTTCCCAGACACACCTAAGGAGAAAGCCTTGGATATCATGTCAGAGGCATTACTGCTATCTCTCCTTTATCCAATGTCCTGTCTGGGCTCATTATAATCACTTTCATTTGCTATACATATCCAAAAGCCAAACATACGCAAGAAATACAGTGAACTCCTGTGGAAGAGAGTCATTATAGCAGCATCAAAGTAACAGGTTATACAGCAACAATATGGTACTTAACATGAAGGTTTACCCTGGATAGTGATTGGCGAATTTATTCGCCAGGCGCAAATTTGCGTTGAATTTACGCGATTCGCCGACAGCAAATAAATGCGTGAAAATGCACCCGAAAAATTCGCCAGCGCTGAAAAAACGGGCACTGGCGTCAAAAACGGGCGCCGGCATCAAAAACGGGCGCCGGCATCAAAAACGAGACGCCAGCGCCATTTCGCGAATATTTCAAGCGAAATTCGTGAATTTTCCGGGGAAGCGAAATGGTGCAAATTCGTCCATTACTAACCCTGGATAATAGTGATGTGGCTTTCAGTGCCATATTTGCTGTATTTAAGGTGAAAGTCCCTTTGGTATCATGGGCTGATTCTGGGACAAGCTCTTCAAGTGTCTGCTCTTTAGGTCTTGCTTATTTACAGGTATAGGACCTGCTATCAAAATTCTCAGTACCTGGGACTTTCTGGATAAGGGGTCTTGCCAAAATTTGGATCATCATACTTCACTGCAGTAGTAATCCACTAAAAATGAGGAACCCATTGTCATAAAGTGAGTCCTGGGAAAACACATGTAGGCATTCTGTAGGAAAACTAGTGATCTGCTGAACAACTGCACAATTATCTTGCACCAACCATGCACTTCAGCTGTAACGTGCAGCACCTTAATACCCCTCTGAATTGTGTCTGTATGTGACCCTCGCATTTAGACTGTAAGCCCTACGGGGTAGGGTCCTCTAGCCTTTTGTTTCCTTGACACTGAGCACTTAATCTGTATTGTAATTATATTTTATATTTATGTGAATTGTATTTCTAATAATGCACTTATTGTTACTTTTTATTTCAATGACCCCTTGTTTATTAACACTAATTTACTGTTTTGCTGTACAGTGCTTTGCCCTCAAGGAGCGCTATACAAATAAAAATATACATACCTACATATTCATTGTATTTTCTGTCTGCTCCCTTGTCTCCACCTACTTCATTAGTCCCACATGTTTGTCATTCTGTAATCAGGACCCTTTATGAAGCTTCCCCTGACCCCTGACCTTTTCAGATATGATAACTATGTATAAATATATAAGGGGATCATATAATAATCTCTCTAATGCTTTATTTACCAGTAGGTCTTTCCAGCTGACACAAGGTCACCCATTCCGATTAGAAGAAAAGAGGTTCCAGCTAAATATTGGGAAGGGGTTTGTTACAGTGAGAGCTGTGAAGATGTGGAATTGTCTCCCTGAATCAGTGGTACAGGCTGATACATTAGATAGGTATAAGAAGGGGTTGGATGGTGTTTAGCAAGTGAGGGAATACAGGGATATGGGAGATAGCTCATAGTACAAGTTGATCCAGGGACTGGTCCCATTGCATTTTGGAGACAGGAAGCAATTTCCCCCTCAGAGGCAAATTGGAGAGGCTTCAGATGTTTTTTTTTTTTTTTTTTGCCTTCCTCTGGATCACTTAGCAGTTAGGCAGGTTAAAAAACAAAAACTAAAAGGTTGAACTTGATGGACGTGTGTCTTTTTTCAACCTTACTTTCTATGTTACTATGTTACATTCTGGATTATAGGTCCCATACCTGTATATATAATCAGTATGTTTGATATATGCACACATCTATCATTTTGCACTATAGAATATATTGGTGCATTATAACTGTTCATTATTATTATTATTAATAATAATAAAAATAACAATAACAAAGCTGTTTCAATGTATATATAAGTGGAGCACCAATGATTCCATGGAGACTCCAACTCATCGCAGACTAACGTTGGGCATAAATTATAAGATCCACTTGTTTACCAGTATTGCCAAATGGGTGAATATTTCCCCCAATATGCCGACCAACGTTTGTGGCCTTGGAGCCAAATGGCCAGATTACAATGACCGGAACGAGCCAATGGGGTCCTCAACCAAACATGAAAATTAATCTTGCCCAATCGACATCTGAATTTTTGGGCAGATATCGGTGAGGGAGTCCTATCAGAGGGCCCATACAGTTTAAAAGACTTGAATCGGCAGCTTGAAGGGAAACTTTACCCCAAAATAAATACTTAAGCAACAGATAGTTAACATCATATTAAGTGGCACAGTTAATATTATCCTAGGTCAGGTGGCGCATAACAACCAATCAGAAGCCAGCTTTCATTATTCTAAGTGCAGCAGCCCAGTAAATGCTAAATGATTACAGTAGACTATGTAAACTGGGCACACTTTGCCCTCATCCACTTTGTGCCTTTAATTTATTTTTTTGCTCTGTGTGTCCAAATGGCACGTCACTCATTTATGAAGTTATCGTTTCTGCTCCTGGTCTCTGACATGTGTGAAACTCAGAAATGAATACAAAAGATCTCCAGGTTTCTATTTCACTCTCCATTGCATACAGTAATGAAATTCTACATTTAAACTAATAGCAAAGGCCGATTGAATTCAGTGGTCTCTCTGCCCGCTTCTATTTTCCCATAATGGGACGACAGTGACATCAACAGGAAGGAACGGGAACTACAAAACATTACAAATTTATATTTTGTTCCCCCCCAGGGAAAGGCAATAGGGCACATGTACCTACACCAGCGTAGTGCAATTCTGCAGCAGTTTTTCCCAGAATCATTGTGGTGGCATAATGGCAATTCCCTTGATGCAATTGTGCTGTGTTGGTGATGTCATCCGTTATAATCTGCGCTTAGTGATGTCACTGAAACTAAATTTAAGAGGATTTTAGAAGTCCATGACCTGTATAAAAGCCCTCAGACTGTGGCCTTGTGCCGTTATATGGTCATGGAGTTTTCAGGGTGACTTCTATTTTATAACAGGAGGTCATACCTCCCAACATTTTGGAACTAAAAAGAGGGACAAAAATTTTTTTTCCGCACGTAGCGCAGCACATTTTTTACCACACCCCTTTCTGTGGCCACACCCCCTAATTACTATGTTCGTTTTACAAAATTTGGCAGGTTATGAAAGTTTGAAAATATTTCTCCTTATCTAAACTGTGTTTTTGTGTCTCAAAATTGTTACAAAGTATCTTATTTGCACCTGTTAGCTGTTCTGGGCTCCCTGCTAAAAGCCAATTAAGTGAGAAACTTTGATTCTTTTTCTGGCTGTTCAGTGCAGAGAAAAGAGGGACTTTCCAGTACAAATGAGGGACTGCGGGTTGAGCTGTCAAAAGAGGGACTGTCCCTCCGAAAAAGGGACAGTTGGGAGGTATGGGAGGTATCTACTCTGGTACTGACTTAGATCAGGGTTAGATTAAATGATAGAATGATAACCAAGGGCACCCTATGTCAAAATGGACAAGTGCCAAGGGATATGTTACCTGTTTTTTAAGCGAGATCTCTGACAAATGAAGTAATTGACATGTTAGAAAGAATGTTAGAATTTCAGCCATAAAGCATCACAGAACTGCTGCTCTGTGAGCGATAAGGAAACAGGTTTAACCATTGGATTACAATGTATATAACAACTCTACTAAACATTTCATATACAAATGTCTCCCAATTCCTTACAAGAACCAACTAAATGTTTGATTTCTGCTGCTTACCTTGCTCCTGGTACTTAGCAATTGGTATTGTATCAGGGTCAGCATGGGCCGGCGGGACACTGGAAAAAAATCTGGTTGACCCGCACCCTCATGAGCCCCGCTGACCCAGGCCTGATCCCTGCCTGCCCTCCACCCGCACTCCCCATTGCCCTCCCCTGATTGTGGCAAAAGTCAGTATACGGTGCATGGGGCGGGGGAGGGGACATCAGAGGTCCAAGAGAGGGTGTGGGCCCCCATGTTCTGTAGGATTCCAGCCATAGATAACAATTTTAATCATACACCATGTATTTTATATCATGACCTGTGTGATCAGTGTGATTTTAAAAGATGCCAAATATTCCCTTTAAATTCCTGCAATGATCTCTGGTATCATTATTATTATTATATAGGAATGTCACAAAGTCAATGATCATTAGAGTTCTAATCCGTAATATACATTACTTACATATAATCCTAAATGCTGAAGTTGCAGTATGGGGTATGACACTGACCAAGACCCGAGCCCCCCTCCAGAGCGTTTGAAGCCATCACTGAACTCTATGGAACTGATTATCGGCTTTCCCCGCTCCCCCTATAGTCCCTGCACATGTGGCAAGAATGAATATTTCGTAACACAACGGAGAAATCCTGACAATGGGAAACTAAATCTGGGCACCACAATCTGCGCTGATAATGCTGCGATGTGATAAATGGGAAATGTATTAGATAAATATCCTACAGTTTTCTCTGGGCCCTTGGTTAATGACTCCATGGTCCCAAGGCTACATGTTTACACTAGTGATGGGCGAATCGGTGGCGTTTTGCATCGCTGAAAAAATTGTGAATTTACAGAGAAATGGTGAAAAATTCGCGAAACGCATTGATGGGTGTCAAAATAATTTTGATGCACGTCAATTTTGACGTGAGCAGCAGTTTTTATATGCAAAACTATTTGTGACACGCAATAAATTTTTTTTGTTGCGGCGCATTTTTCTCTAATTTATTCGCTGGCGGTAGAATTGTGGAAATTCTCCGCAAATTCGTGACTGCCGAATTTATTCGCCCATCACTAGGGAGGGGTGAGCGACGGAGAGGAGGGAAGGGAAACAGTGGCGGAGGGGACGGAGGGGAGAGCGACGGAGGGGAGCATTGTGTGGTGTTGCCTGGACGATCAGAAAAATTTAACCCAAAAAATCTGATGAAAATTGCTCGTAGGCTAATCTAACTTATGCCGATGACATGGATGGTGCGTTTTCATTAAGGGTCAGGCCACACTGGGCATTTTGAGGAGATTTAGTCACCTGGCGACTAATTGCCTCATCTTTGCCGCGACCAATCTCCCCAAATGCCTTCCCTCACGCTGCGCCGGCTAAAATGAAAAAAACTAGGGCCCGCGTTTTTTCATTTTAGCTGGAGCAGAGTGAGGGAAGGCGTTTCGTTTTCCGAAGTCGCCCGTTTAATTTCTACTTCGGATGACTTCAGAAAACCAATCGCCGCGTGTGATTAGCGCTGGTGTTTTTTCATTTTAGCTGGTGCAGAGTGAGGGAAGGCGTTTGGGGAGATTGGTCGCCGCAAAAACGAGGCGATTAGTCGCCAGGTGGCCAAATCTCCCCAAAACGCTCAGTGTGGCCTGACCCTTGTGTTTTAAACCTGTTAATATTGTTATTATAATTACTTTTTGTACATCTTTTATAATGCCGTTTCCAGTATTGCAAAATAAAGTGACACAATAAATGGACTTCAAACCTGTTCAATAATGATATTGTGGTTTTCATGTTCCCAACTATACACCACTGTTTTATATTTCATCTAAATTTTATTTGGGTATAGTTTGGCCATGTCCCTGGCAACACCCCAATGACACCTCCAATTCCTTCCATTGCTGCTTCTATCACAAGTAAATTCAGGAGGGAACAGGTGAGAACTTTGCCTCAGGCGGCAGTGAGCTGCCAGCTACAATAAGCCGCCTCTTGTAACTTTAAGAGCCAAATTTCAGGGTTTTGTGTCTGTACCAGTTTGACAACATCCCTAATAATCAATAATGAAGGCTAATATACTAATGGGTGCACAGTTAGCTCTTCTACAGACTGACAGTGAACATCTGATGGGTTGAAGCAAACAATTACCCCTGTTGAATTACCTGTACATATCAGTGTGAAGCACTCACTGGGCTTTTAATCAGTTTTAAATCAAAACTGGACATTTGAATGTTTTTTTATACGCTCAAGAATAGAAAAAAATCCAATTGTTATCGGGCTCATGGAAGCCTCTTATTGATCATCCCCCCTGGGCTTCAAGCTTTGAACATAATAAAATGACCTTTGTATTTTTTCACCCCAAGGGGTTCCCTGGGGGTCCCGGGCAAATACAGTTTCTCTCCTTCCCTATAGCCAGTCCTGCTCTTTATTTCATTTCCTCCTTCCAATGCTTTTATATTCCAGGCAGGAACATGCTCACGTAATTGGCTGCGCTTTATCACTTAAAGGTGTCTTCAGCGCAGACCCCCGCTTTGTACCAAAAAGAAAAAACAAAAGACAGGCTCATCTGGAATGGAAAGAAAAGGCTGACAGGCCCCTTATTTGCCGGCGCTGAATGATTTGCTGCTTAGAAGGCTTCATGACTGATTTAAAAACCCTGCAGGAGTTTTCCCAACCATTGAGAAATGGCCGAACACCTGGAAACATTTGTTCATCTCAACAGAACGACAGAACAAGCAGGGGGGGGGGGACGCATATAAAGAGAAGCGTTGTGCGTACATCGAAAAGTGAATCATTTCAGATGTAAATCCTCATGCCACATGTGGGAGACTCAATGGGCACAACTACAACACCCAACATCCCAAGTCATAGGTGGTCTCTTCTGCAAAACTGAACTATATTATAACTGTGACTTCCCTATAACCAGGGGTGTAACTACCATGGGTGCAGGAGGTGTGATCACATCAGGGCCTGCACCCCCTTGGGGGCCCTCCATATACTCGCGCCAATGCGAAGGAGCACAGAAAACTGCATCCAGAAGGGGGTGGGGCTGCACCAAGGTTCGACCCTCGTTAGTTACGTTACTGCCTATAATTCACTTGTTGGACAGGGATCAGGGGCCTGTGATTATGGAAGGGCTGTTCGGGTGAAAACTGCCTGTCTGGATTTCCAAATTAGATGGCCTTTTTGGCATAGAAAGGTCTCCAACCAGTTCTACAATTCCATTAACAAATTCCCCATCACCACCAATCCTGGTAGAGAATTCCATAAAATATAGGCCCAAGTATCATGCCGCCATGTTCCTGTACCGTTACATTGTATTGCACTTCATTATTTGTTATTAGGCCACCCAACTGCTCATTTAGCATCATTTAACAGAGCAGCATTACACAATGTAGAACATAAAAACAACGGGTGCCAAATGCTTGAAATAAGTGTAGCTATCCGAGGACAGATTAAACACACAGTAAATATCCTTGTTTACAAGAAACAAAGAGAGCTCACACATTTATTAGGGATTAGTAAAACAAAGCACATGTCCAAATATCCAACTCCCTCTAGGGCAATAAATACATGACATTGGAGAAACATAGACTACAAGCCATAATAAACAAAGGAACCATGAGGCCAGGCCCAAAACCAAACTGGTGTCTGTGATGGTGTTTATGTGCAAACATGGATCTCGAACGTGGGTGTTGCACATTGTAACACTGTAAAAAAGTGGCCCCTCTCTTACTGTTGTGCTGTTACCAATATAAATAACCATGAAGAAATTTCAGTTTAAAATTATGAAGCTTTGGAAAATCAAATTAAAGGCAAATTATCAAAATAAAAACTGTCTCTGGCTGAATAGTATTAAACTTCAGACAGGTACTACAGCAACAGGATCTTCTTTTATTTGCTTTTGGGGTCAAACAACATGCACAGGGTTTTCAGAAAGGCCGTCACCCCCTTCCTCGGGGGAATAATTGTCTTTGCTTTAAAAAGTGGTATAGTGAATGAGAAAGCTTTAAAGGGGGTAGTTCACCTTTAATTTAATGCTGAGTGTTTTATAGAGTGGCTAATTCTAAACAACTTTTCAATTGGCCTTCATTATTTATTTTATATAGTTATGGAATTATTTGCCTTCTTCTTCTGACTCTTTCCAGCTTTCAAATTGGGGTCACTGACCCCATCTAAAAAAAAATTATATATATTTTTTAAGGCATTTATTGATATTGCTATGTTTCTTTACTCAACTTTCTATTCAGGTCGCTCCTATTCATATTTCAGTCTATTATTCGAATCAATGCATGGTTGTTAGGGTAATTTGGACCCTAGCAACTAGATTGTTGAAATTGCAAACTGGAGAGCTGCTGAATAAAAAGCTAAATAACTCAAAAACCACAAATAATAAAAAAGGAGACCAATTGCAAATTGTCTCAGAATATTACTCTCTACATCAGCCTGATTTAATAGTATCAGGGACAAACACGAAAAAAGCTAGTGAAAATCCGAATCATGCGATTTTTTTCCAAAATTGCTAAATTTTTTTGGCTTTTTCCGAATTCCGAATTTTTCAGCTGTTTGCCTGAAAAGTCTGAAATACAGGTAGTCTGATTTTCAGGCTAATTCCAGCACAGACCACAAAAACTTCCAAATAGGATAGGGACCTCTCCCATTGACGCCAACTCCTCAAGCGTTTGTGCGCATGCCCGGAAGCGTGTACGTGCGCGTGCGCGGAAGCACACAAGTGCACACCGAGGATGCTAAGGCTGTAGAGACTCAAGCGCACAAGCGTGTGTTGGCGGAAGAGAGCAGGTACGCGCCGAAGAGGAGAAACTGCCAGGGTCTGAGCTAGGGGAAGGCAGAAGAAGAGGTATGTGCCTGGCGCCCCAAAACCTTTGCGGCCTAGGCACATGCCTCTTCTGCCTACCCCTAGTTCCGGCCCTGCTGAGATGCCAGATTTTAGGATTCAGACTTTTTCCATCCTCAGGGTTTAATAAATCCCACTAAAAATTCGTATTTTATAGTAAAAAAAAACTTTTCAAACTAATTTTTCGAGTGTTTGCCATTTGGTGTGGTGTTTGAGGGCAGTGCTACTGCCAAGCTCTAACACACATAGCACAAAATGTTTAGGAGAAAGTAAAAAAGGGAATAATAATTGTGCATATTATCAGTGCAGAGTGATATCAATTATATCACATAACACATTCAGAAATGTTCAGAAAAAAGATAAATAATCGGCACCTCTCACTCTACCAGAGGTAAAGTAAATATTAGGGTGTACCAGCTACCAAAATATGATGGATATAACGGAAGCTGGCCAAAAAAATTACAACTAAAGGATATATGCTCCGTATAAAACTATTTTTTTTAAAAAATATTTCACAATTGATCCAGAGAAGCCTGCTTGATTTCCATTGTAAGATCAGCATGGTGTCAATTTTACCCCATGCGATGATTCAGGGGCTGTCCTGGTGGAGATGTGTTTTCTTTCCATTGGATTAACCTGTAGAAGGTTTTGGAAAGGATGACATTTTGTAGAAACGTGTAAAGGATGATAAAAGACCAAAACCAAAGCCCCTGAAAGTTGTTTTGGCTGAATACTGAGGATTTGATCCAGTAAAAAAATGTTGCTGCGATTTCCTTGAATGGCCAACGGAATCCTGGAATCAGGGTGACCCTTAGAAACCCTTATATTTGGCAAAATTGCACTTTACAGATAATTTGGACAAAATGTTGCAATTTGCCCTTACTTACCTAAGGGGTTAACTTGTTTCTTATGTGTTCAGTGCATAAATTATTATCCCAACTAATAATTAAGAACGTAGTATCCCTGCTGGAACTTGCTCTGCCACAATTTGCATTTCTGCACAACTAAATTCTGCCTTCTTAATCCCTGCCTCATGGACCCGGCATCCCCTGTGTCTTCCTATCCCCCCTCCTTGGCTTCATCCCTCTATGAGCTGCTACAGCTGGTCCAGGAGCTTTGTAAATACATGCCCTTATAAAAACTTATAAATACAATTTACTTAAAAGATAAATAACCTTTAAAATAAGTCAATGTAAAATCAACGGGGGTGCTATTCTAAGACATTTTGCAATTAACATTTATTATTATTTTTTTTTTTATTCCAAGATATTAAGGGATACATGTACTGTTAATATGAATGAATTTTGTTACAACAGCGCCACCTGCTGGTCAGTTTCTGACCAATCTGACCACCAAGTAGTGGAATCGATACAGCTCTAATATTTCTTCTAATAAGAATTAGAATTATAATTTAATGGATAAGTAAACCTTTAAAATAAGTCAATGTAAAATTGATGAGGGTGCTATTGTAAGAAATTTTGCAATGTACATTCATTATTTATTTTCTTTTTATTTCAAGATATTAAGAGATACATGTACTGTTAATAGGAATGAATTTTGTTGCACCAGCGCCACCTGCTGCTCAGTTTCCCACCAGTCTGACCACCAAGTAGTCAAGGAAGTTGTCAGGAGAAAGAAAGAGGCTGCTCTTTGGATGTTATTAGGCCACCCAAACGAAGGATGTTCTTCTGCTTAGGAAAAAAAAATTGAAACCTTTCTCACATTTTTCCTAAACATCAGAGCAGCCTCTTTTTTTCTCCTGACAACTTCCTTGACTACTTGGTGGTCAGACTGGTGGGAAACTGACCAGCAGGTGGCGCTTTTGTAACAAAATTCATTCATATTAACAGTACATGTATCCCTTAATATCTTGGAATAAAAAGAAAATAAATAATGAATGTTCATTGCAAAATTTCTTACAATAGCACCCTCATCAATTGTACATTGACTTATTTTAAAGGTTTACGTATCCTTTAAATTATAATTATTCTGCTATTTATTAGAATAAATATTAGATCTGTATCGATTCCACTATTTTGGGACTCAACTCAATCATGAAGGATTAGGCCAAATCCCTAAATGAATCCAAGGAGAAGACAAAGAATTGTAAGGATTCGGATCAGTGGCAAATCTATAAGGCAAACAACTCGTCACCTATCTTTTAGGTATTTATCAGCAAAGACATAGTTTTACACAAGGAAATACCTGATTAGAGAAGTGACTGCAGTTTAGTTAATCCAATGACTTTTGAAATGAGGCATTTAATAAATGGACCCCCAGTTGCCTCTGACGTGAGGAACCAGGCCTAATCCAAATGCAATAACCAATCAAAATAAACTCAGGATACAGAGAGAAGGGATATGGGTAATTCTAGATTTGCAGCCTTAAAGGCCAATTTGTGATATACAACAGATACTTAAAGTCCTAATAGAAAACATCTGTTAGAGTTGCCATCTTTCCAGCTTCACCCCTGACACTGTCTTCTCCTCATATACAAATATTAGGCATCAGGATTTCTAACAAGATGTCATTTCCTCCTGCAGTCTCTTTTTATGTATGTTATTGAAAAAACAAGAGGGGGGTGAGAGATAAAATGAACTCCAGCGCTGGTAAATGGAATACCCACTCCAAAGAGGTCTTCTCTGATCAACGCCTTAATGCAAAATGAGTGTTGTGGCATTAAAGATCAGCTTATTTGCTTCAGATGAAACATTTGAAAATGTGTTGTTTGGGGGTCCGATGAGAAACAGGACACCGCTGAGCACAGGCCCCCAGCCTTCCCTTGCTGTAATCTTTTATCAAAGCCGCAGATGTTTCATATAAAGATCTCAGGCCGACTTGGTCAAACTGATTCACAAGTAGATTCGAGGCCTCCCTCCTTACCTTTCAGGTTTAGAAAATGTTTCCTTCCATCAACCTTACAACAAGAGAGGGGCTACAAGTGCCGTGTTGTTTAAGGAGGTGTGGAAGGCAGATGGCTCGAACCTTAGGAAAAGACATTCCCAGAGGTATCAGCCATTAGTCATTCTCCACAAGGGGAAACATGTACAATTTGTGCAGCCTCCTTTGTTTTACCCAAATAAACAGTAAGATTTCCCAAAGCGTCAGTTTATTTTTTTTAGCCTTTTTATATATATATACGAATGTCTTCAAAAAGAAATGAGAAAAAAAGAAAAATTCTACTGAAAAAAATATTAAATTTCATGTAGGCAATAGGAAATAGCTCCTACCTAGTATTTTGACACGCAAGTTTTATTGAGTCACCCAGTAAAGAAGCAACAGGTCCTACAACTGACCTGCTCCATTGCAATGCACACAATTGTTCCAAGGAGTGAAGCCGGTACCATGAAAGATCCACTCGGATATGGGTTCACATCCCTGAATTACTAAGAACTGATTATAACTGATGACATCTGTAGGCACCAATTTCACGCTCAAAAAATTGAATCTCAAGTATTTGCCATGATTTTCTTAAATCACGCATAAAAGTAAAACTGGGCTGGAGACAATGTGATTCTTCTATAAGATAGAGCAGTGACCCTAAACCAGTGGCTCATGAACAACATGTTGCTTCCAGTGGCCTCAAAGCAGGAGCTTATTTTTGAATTCCTGGGCTTGGAGGCAAGTTTTGGTTGCAGCTGTACTGCCAAACAGAGCCTCCTGTAGACTACCAGTCCCCATAGAAGTTTTAAAATAGCGATCACAGCCCTTAGTTGGTACCCCCAGAAAATTTTTGTATGCTTGTATTGCTCCCCAACTCTTTTTACACTTGAATGTGGCTCATGGGTAAAAAAAAATTTTAGACACCCAGCCTGTTGAAGGATGACATCGCCTCCAATCCAGCATGAGGGATCCCACCTTTCCTGGCATCTAAGATATGTTGGAATGTTGACATAAGTACATCAGGGTGAACTGGGTGAATTGATAATACCGACACATTCCTGTCTGTTTATCACTTTAAGTAGGACTCTATGGAAAATGGCATTATGATATGCCGGAGAATTCTCAAAACTCGCTTTCCAGATTACAGTTTCCTGTATAGTAGAGCAACAAGGGACAGTACGGACAGCTATTTCTGGAGCTTAGTCACCCAGTGACTTCTTCTTCGAGTGACTAATTTCCCCGAACTGCCTTCCTGCCAGCTAGAATGTAAATTGTCGGCGGGATGGCACTCAGCTTTCCAAAGTCGCCCAAAGTTTCCTCGTGAGGCAACTTCGGGCAACTTCAGAAATGAATCCATAGCCGGCCGGAAGGCAGTTTGGGGAGGTTATTCGCCCGAAGAAGAATCGGTTTGTCGCTGAGTGACTAATCTCCCCCAGTAGCTTTGTGTGCCCCTGCCCTGAGACAATATAGGGATAATAACATGGGAAAGTTTATAAATTTCCAAGTTACAGAAACACGGTTGCAAATAAATGATTTTTTTAGCATGTTTACAAACAGGTAAACAGGATTAGGTTTAGTTGCTTGGGAACAAAAGTTGAGTGAAAAACGCAATGATTCTCATTCTCATCTCTCCATTTAAATCTTGAAAAATAACATAGCTTGATTGTTAAAACACCTCCCATTGCCTTCTATGTCTGGTTTTACATAACAAATTGTTACATTTGAATTTTTGCATGTTTTTCATATTGTTCTACTTTAAAAATGAAAGCCTCAGTTTTCTTGAATTATAGCAAAAGTGTGATCCCCTTTACATTTGACTCTGCTGGGGCAATAATATGTTTCATTAGAGCAAAAAGAAAAGTTTGAAAAGACCATTGTGAATGTTAGTGACCAAGAATTTCATTGCTTGAGTCCTTTTTGACCAATTTCAGAACTCAGCATATGTGTTTTTTGCAAGAAAATATTTAACACAACTCCAGAGAGGTGTTAACGCTAACCTTTGTATAACGAAAATGAGTGATGCAGTGTGAATAATTTTGTGAGAAGCGCTAAACATTCTCAAAACTGATTTTGAACTTCGCTTGCAATTTTAATTATATTCCCCCTTGTGTGTGGCCCTTTAGTCAGCCAACCTCCAAAACTTGCCTCATTCCCAGAAGAAGAGTCATAGGTTGGGCAGAGCTAATTTTATATAAACAATTGGACAACACAAAGGGGTTATTTATCAAAGTCTGAATGCCAAAAACTCAAAAGATTCTATTTTTTTACTATAAAATGCAAATTTTTAGTGGAAAGAGAAACTTGAATTTTTCAGGATTTATTAAACATTAAAGGCTGCAAAATAGGTTGTATATACGTCAATAAAAGAGGTCCCTATACTCTTTGGAAGTTTCCGTGGAAAATCCGACTACTTCAGATTTTTTGGGCAACAATCCAAAAAATTCTGGCTTTTTGGGAAAAATCCCAAAAAAATCTTACGATTCGGAAAAAACTCTGCAAAAATTATACAATCATACAGTCGGGACATCTCATAGTGAGTGCCTATCAAAGACCAAAGAACATTCCTTATGTGAGCTAGGGCTGAGGTTCTACAACCTGACCAACAAATTCATGTCATGGTAAAAAGGCCCCCAACGGAAAAGGCAATATCTGCCTGACGTTGCTTCATACAAAGATGCCTTATAAAGAACTTCTCTATCTTGTTGTTAGGATGGAACATAATTACTGAACAGCAGTTTTTACTCTGACAGAAACTTGGCTTTGGTAATGACTCCTTGAGAAAAAAAAATTCCCATGCATGAACAGAATTATTTATACAGATATATGGGCGTGGGGCATTCATCAAGATGCAAGATTAATTGGGAGGAAATTGATAACAACTGAAACCTGACTAGGTCACCGCTCTGGCAGTTAAACCTGTAAATCATTTGGGACAAGTCGTTTAGATGTCTGGGAGGCTCCAAAGGCAACAGTAAAAAAAGGGAGGCTAATTAGTCTTGGTTTAAGGATGAGATTTCCATTTTAACTTAGATTAAAGGATTCAAGTAGAAACTCACAGTAGGATCAAAGAATTGAAAGTTAAAAAATAAACTGGCTCAGATTTACCATTTTAAGCCAAGAGGCATGTATCCCTGGCTTATGCCAAGCAGGGACTTTTTTTACCCTTGAGCCACATGCAACTGTAAAAAGAGTTGGGGAACATGGAAAAAGTTGCCAAATAAGGGCTGTGGCTGCCTATGTGGTAGCCCCTATGTGGACTGGAAGCCTACAGGAGACTCTGACAGTACACCTGTTTTTTATACAACCAAAACTTACCCCAGCCTGGAATTCAAAAATAAGCACCTGCTTTGAGGCCACTGGGAGTAACATCCAAGGGGGTTGCTTGAGAGACACTGGTTGCTGATCACTGCTCTGCGTCAAACTATGGCCTCCTGCCTGTCCAACAACTCATTCCAAAACCAAGGGGATTAAATGAAATTGCTTCTCCCTTAACAACATCTACTCTTCTGAGAAAGTTGCCACTACATGGTGAAACATTGTTGGTGGGATTTAGTTCCATTCATAAGCAAGAGGTTGGGCACTGATGTTGGGGATCAGATCTGACTCACAGTTGGAGTTACAATTCTTCCTACAGGGGATTTATACTCTAAAACATATCTGTTAGGTACAGGGATATAATTCTACATAGACATGTCAATGCATATGGAGGACCAAATAATAGTGACGAGTTCATTTTTTTCAGCATGCATGGGTTAGCGGTGAAAGCCCCCATTTGACCATCTGAAATTTTTTTACGAAACTGTGCCAAAAAGTTGCCATGAAAAGCCGCCGGGGCGACTAATCTCCCCGAATCTGAGCGTGTGTCTCTGCTCTAAGATGTCCATAGATGTATTGATGATCAGTAAGTTGTGTATGACCAACTTGTGTTCAAATCTGTTTATTTGCATTAGCCAATCATCTTTCTCTGTACATGGGGCCCACATTGTTGGATTGATGTAATTTGATCAAATGCCCAGATTAACATCTCCTCACCAACCTAAATAAGAAATAGCCACCATTCTTTGTTAAGCAATCTATCCATCCAGTTTTGTACAATGCAAGTTTCTCTTCACTTTCCCAACACTTTCTTGGTGTGCTTCAGACTTAAATATTGACTTTTGTTAGACAGAATCTCACCGGTTATTGGAGTGTCTCAGGGATGAAATCAATTCCCACAGGCCCATGATTTTGTTAAGACACATAGGTATGGCCTACAGTCAGTGGCGTAACTAGATGTTACTGGGCCCCACAGCAAATTGATTTAAGAGTTCACATGATGTCACTTAATAAAGGGTCATAGGGTTGAGCTCAGTTCACATGATGTCATTCTGTTCTTACTGAAAAATACCCAAAAGTTTAAGCTAAGTGAGGCAATAATTATTGTAGCCAAGAGCTGAAAAATATCGGGTTATCCACAAACACGCAAATTGTATATAAAGTACTAAAAATGCGACTTAACCCCCAAACAGATCAGTTCCAGAGTGGTCCAATATTACAAATGATCCAAAGTGGAATACTAAAAAGGCAATATTTATTCGCAACCATGCCATAAAATGATAATTAAAAACATATTAAAAACAAGCAATACTGCATCTGGAAAGAGGAATTCCTCTGTTGACCGCGCCACCCGATTGGTAAGAATCAGGTGCGTGGAAAAGCAAACAATATGGATTTTAACTGACTACTGTGCTGTAAATGACAATAAACACTAAGCAATTAGCGACAAATCTGTCTAAATTATGCGCGTGATATACACATCTGCAAAGTGCATTAGGAAAATAAAACAGCGTAAATGATGTTAATCCATTATTGGGTGGGGGAGAGGTGGTCCCAAGGAGCAAGGAGTCCGGCGGTGTTGGAATCTAGTGTGATATTTTACATCAAAGATATTACATGAGTGGGGCTGATGAGCACATTGAGTTCTGTGGAACCCAGAAAGTCTCGGTATCGGTGGTGTATTAAGGCCCGATATGGTGATTGCGTGATGATTCAGACCCCGGAGTCAATATACAATGCAAGAAAAGTATTTTTTTTTTTTTTTGCTTGGGATTCCAAAAGTTAGGCACTGCCAAGTGATTATATTTACTTACCTGACACCCCAGGCCAGTGCTCCTATCAGGAGAAAACTACTGGTCTGGGGTTATTCCAGGGAGCACCACGAATCAATACTCTTCCATCTTCCTTTTTCTATTCGTGGCTGCACATGCACAGTAGAGCAAAAGACCAAACTTTAATGAGTAATTACTCATTACTCCAGGGTAATTTAAAGAAGCGAAGAAGACAATCACTCCGTGGTGCTTGTTGGCATCACCCGGGGTCAGTGCAGTTTTCTCCTGATAGGAGCACCAGCCCGGGGTGTCAGGTAAGTACTGTATACGAAAAAAACTTCAGGACAGCATCAACGAATTTTATATATAATAAAACGCCTTTATTTGTGCTTCACAGGGGCATCACGGCAACGTTTCAGGCCACATGGCCTTTTATCAAGCTTACTGGCACATATTCAAAATTTGCCTTTTATATTCTGTCACACCACCCAGTGGTCAAGAAGTGTTAAAACATTCATGGGTGGTGTGACAGAATATAAAAGGCAAATTTTGAATATGTGCCAGTAAGCTTGATAAAAGGCCATGTGGCCTGAAACATTGCCGTGATGCCCCTGTGAAGCACAAATAAAGGCGTTTTATTATATATAAAATTCGTTGGTGCTGTCCTGAAGTTTTTTTCGTATGTGGTGCCAGTGGAAAGTGGCCACTGGAGGACGTGCACCACCCACAAAGAAAGAGTGAAAATCGTTGTGCTGACTGCTTGTCTACTACATAGGTAAGTACTGTATATACTCGAGTATAAGCCGAGTTTTTCAGCATCCAAAATGTGCTGAAAAAGTCTACCTCGGCTTGTACTCGAGTCAGCGGGCAGTAGCTGAGATTGCAGTCACTTTTAATCATTCCTATACCAACAGTTCACTTGGGGAGAGACTGCAATATCACACAGCGCCCTCTGTTGGTTATATGAAAGAATAAGAGTGCGCCCTCTGTTGGTTATATGAAAGAATAACAGTGCACACTAAGTTGGTTATATGAAAGATTAACAGTGACTGCAATATCACACAGCACCCTCTGTTGGTTATATGAAAAATTAACAGTGATGGCAATATCACACAGCACCCTCTGCACATGGTAGTGGGACAGTGGGACAATGCACACAGTAATCCGTTTGGCAATTCTCTGTCACCATCAACTTTGCAAAGAAGTCCGGTTAATCGCTGGGGGGGTCGCTTTGGCGGAATGTGCCCCCAAGTTAAAACAACCTTCCTTCTCCTTTAAGTAAGATGTGAGTGACCATGATATATATCTCTAGTACTGATCGACTCAGCTGATGGCTTCTCCCGGAATTCTAATTTTGAATTCAAGTTATATTATAGCTACTAGTAATGTGTGGGCCAGCCCGAAGATCTGTGAGTTTACCTGTGGGTCAGGTGGGTTCGGCTGACTTTCACAGTACGTCCTCGAGCCGGGGGGAGTTTGGGCTGAACTTTAGCCTCTATTCTCCCCACCTCAGCCTTCTTCTGCTCCACTTCTGCCTCTGCCTTTTTATATACTCGTGCAGGCCCCACCCCTTTTGTGATGTCGGGGCGGGTATATAAAGAGAGGAGTATGCTGGGTCAGGGTTGGGTGCGGGCTGGGGTATAGCAGGTTAGGATTGGGTGCGGGTCAAGTTTTGCTCTATCCGCACATCACTAATAGGACTGGGGAGTCCAAGGCCCACCAGGGCTTTGATTGAAGGGCCCTCCTTTTGAAGTTAAGGGCCCCCCTCCCAGCATCCGCCCCCCCCATGCCCTATACCATTTACTACCTTAACTTACACCTGTGATTGGTGGAAAGAGAATGGTCTAGTGGGGGAGGGGGCCTGAGTCTGGACGGCAGAGGAGGTCTTGGGTCTGGTGGGCCCCATGAAGGTCAGGTCCCACTGGGTTTTCTCCCAGTGTCCCGTTGGCTCGGTCCAACACTGTGTGTATAATTACGGGAAAGACAGGGTGAAAAATGGAAAATAATCTATTTCTGCACTTTGTACCCTGCCTTCCACTCTAACTGAATTACCGCAGGTCTCTTGGAGTGCAGAGACCTGAGGGCACCCTATGAATATTTATTTATTGTATTTATTAGGGGCAGGTAGGAGAAAGCACTTAGGCATCCACGTTCTGCCACCTTCCTACCAGTCTTACACAAGCAATTTAGAAAAATCGCACACCCTCAAAGAAATCAGCCCGGTGCACAATATTAGAGGATCAGCAACCTCACAATTGGTGATAGAAGAAGGATATCGGCACACGAGGCAATTAGCGTTGCAGGGAACACCCTGCTCGTTTATTATACTGATGCATCACCGCATAATAAACGAGCAGGGTGTTCCCTGGAACGCTAATTGCCTTGTGTGCCGATATCTGTCTTCTACCTTCCTACCAGTCACATGCACAAGTCAGCCAATGGAGGTGGAAGACCCCAGACAGAAGGGTAGCAGACAGCTGGACACATTGCAGTTATATATTCCAATGTCTCCCCAGATGCAGGATGGCCTGGGAAAAAGGGGATCAGGTGAAATTAGTACAAAAATTGTGTGTGTGAGGGATTAGAAACATATTTTCTCATTCAGGCCTTAAACACACAAAGACATATTGTTCTGCTTTTTTTTTAAAAAATATCCCTGCTCTTTATCCTTGTTAGCAAAGATATATTGTACACAGGGCAGGAATTCAAGGGGAGAATAAAAAAAACACACAACATTTAAAACTTCTGTTACACATTTTTACTGCACTATTTCTGACTTGTAACTGAAGCCAGATTAACATACAGAAAGATTTATTGAGCTATTATTAAAAATAAAATACCTTTTTATCTTAACACCAAACGGTACTAAAGACGTCCATATTGTCAAATGCGGCCAAACCGAGAATAAATTTTGTCTGCTTGAGCCATAAGGGGAGTTTTTTGGAGAAAACTTAGTACCTGTGTCTTTCTGAGCATGATGTGAGAGGTGTCACGGATAAGTACATTCACCTATTAAAGGAGAACTAAACCCTTAAAATTAATGTGGCTAAAAATGCCATATTTTATATAGTGAACTTATTGCACGAGGCTAAAGTTTCAGTTTGTCAATAGCAGCAATGATCCAGGACTTCAAACTTGTCACAGGGGGTCACCATCTTGGAAAGTGTCTGTGACACTCACATGCTCAGTGGGCTCTGATTGGCTGTTGAGAAGCTAAGCTTAGGGCTCGTCACTAATTATCCAGCAGAAAATGAGCTTCCCCTGTAATATAAGCTGATGCTACAGGTTTGCTGATTATTAAATTCTGATGCTAATTGCACTGGTTTCTGTGCTGCCATGTAGTAATTATGTGTATTAATTACTAATCAGCCTTATATTGTGACATTTCTATTCTATGTGTACTGTATATTGTGAGTGGGTCCCTAAGCTCTGTAAGTGACAGCAGCACAGAGCATGTGCAGTGAATCAGCAGAAAAGAAGATGGGGAGCTACTGGGGCATCTTTGGAGACACAGATCTTTACTGCTAAAGGACTGTGGTTGCCTTGGGCTGGTACAGAAGCACAAAACATAATGTACAACATTTCTACCTACTTCTTTAGTTAAGCTTTAGTTCTCCTTTAAGTTAGGAAACTTGGAGAAACTTTCAGTAGACACAGACCTGAAAATGCAAAGACAATCTTAAATGATTCACCTATTAAAGGGATTCTAAACCCTCCTCTTTTGCCAGAGGCATTCTCTTTGGTAAATTTTATCTGTAAATTAGTTTGTGGTCAACTTCTATAGAGAACTGCTATTCTATATATTTTATAAATTCTATATATACATATTTATTAATAATCAACTTCTAGTAGGTGGCATAACGGACAGTTTTATTGAGGGTTTAGATTGCCTTTAATCAAAGGGCAATAGGTGTCTCATCAGATGCTATTAAAAGCAAGTTAACGTTTTAGTATGTTATAGAATGGCCAATGGTCCGATATCACTCTCTACATCACAAAAAAAAGTTAACTCAAGGTGAACAACCCCTTTAAAGGGCATGTAAAGGCAAAAAAATAAAATTCCATTTTTACTTTCTTTAATGAAAAAGAAACCTATCTCCAATATTCTTTAATTAAAAAACGTGTACCGTTTTTATAAGAAACCTGACTGTACACAGGGCAATAGTACATTATATTTTCCTTGCTGTAAAACACTTTCTTTTTGTGTTTTACTGTTCCTTCCAGATATCTTCCAGGTATTAAGTGAGTGTAGGACTGATATGGGAAATAATGATGTTTAAAGGTACCTTTACTGCCTCCTAAACCCACATTATAGACATTTAGGGGCAAATTTGCTAATGAGCGAAGCATGGTTTTTTAGTGAAAATTCACCACATTGACGAATATTGGCAGGGACGTCGGCAATTTACTAAAAGGCGAAGTAGACAATTTGCTAGCGTTGTTTCACCAGGTGATTTTTGCCCAGGCGACTAATCGTTAATGCGCAATGTGTTTACTTTTCCGTTACCCTTTTCACCAGGTTCTGGCTGGTGAATTGATGAAGCGACATCCTCAACATTATTATGTCCGTGACATCATATCCTGTAATCCAGAAAATACAAAACGCTGGCATTTTCTCCTATATTAATGTGGGATTATATTTACAAGTTGTAACTGTTAAATATATGTTATTTACACCTTTTAACCTTTGTTTTCAGGGTGGGCCGATGAATTTTCGCTGTCGAAAGTGTTCATTTGCTGAGACAAAATGTAGCATTTTTAAAAAATATGCGTATTCACCATAAAATCATGTCTCCCGTGGTGTATGGCGGAGCATTCCGAAAATTCACTCTACATAGATGGACAATGGATCAGATAGATTTAATATTAAAAATATTAAATTATTTATTTTTCATCAAATGCACCTTAAAATGTGTAAACCTGCCACCCCTACACATCCTCCTTTTATTCCAAAGATCAGGACCATCGTTCCCATCGTTGCCTGTTATTCTAATTAGTCATATAAACAGGTGCAAGTACAGGGTTGCTAACAACGGCTATTCCCGTTCTGTCCCACAATTATATTATTGTGCTCACACCCAATGCAGTGGAGCATGAAACTGAATTAGTAATTCCACTGTGTTATCCTTCCCATAATAAGCTCCTCTCCTGAGAACTGTATGGCACTCATACAATAAAAAGTGGAAAAAAGGGAAAATAAAAACCTTTACACGGTGCAGTATTATTTCTGAAATCCAACGAGACCTGCTGTCAGTTTTTATTAATCTCCGTATGATACGGTAAGAAGTAACAAGTCGAGGATACAGCGCAGCGTTATTGAAGGTTTCATTTAGCACTTAAAGGGATGGCTCACCTTTCATTTAACTGGTAGCCTGTTATAGAATGTCCTAGTCCTAGGTTTTTATTCTTTAAAGTTTTTGCCTTCCTCTTCTACCTCAAATGAGGGTCACTGACCCCAGCTGGCAAGACACGATTTCTCTGTGAGGCGACAATTTCATGGCTATTGTTTCTTTTAATTACATATCTTTGATTCTGGATTCTGTCCCTCTCCTATACTTATCCCAGTCTCGCACTCAAACCACGGCCTGGTTGCTAGAGAAATTTTTGCCATAGCAACCAGGAAGCTGCTGAAATAACAGTGTAGAGCTGCTTCTCAAAAAATAAATGAAAAAATAAAAAATGAAAATGAATAGCAATTTGTTACTGTCTATAACATTCTAAAAGTCAATCTAAAGGAGAACTACACCTTTAAGGTTATTGAAAGTCAAATGAACCCCATATATGAGGGTTCATACAAGGCCCAGTGGGCTTAGGGAGTTCTAAATTTAATTCCAGGGGGCAGATTTACTAAAGAGCGAAGTGGTGAACGCTAGCAACAATTCGCTTGCGTTGCCACCTGCAGGAACATCGCCAAATCACTAACAGGTGCAATAGCCAATTTGCTAGCTAACCAGACCATTGCTATCACAGTTTTGGACCCTATCACCAGGCGTGTTTTCGCTTTGGCGAACGGGCGCTACTCCGCAAAAAGTGCAGGCAAAGTGCTAAAAAGAAGCCAGATCTTCCTCAATTTTCTGTCACTTCCTGTCATATCTTGTGTGCCGAAAATGCAACTACTGTATGTGTTCAAAAAACGATAGTGAACTTTTTTAAAGCGGGATTGGCTGCAAAAGTCCTAACTTACTTTTTTGGGTAACCGCTTTCTCCAGACATTTTATAACATATGGAACATTCATTTTACAGTGGGCTCATGTGTAGGGCATTATCGAACTCTCTTGTCTTTATTAAGGTTCCCTGGACATTTGTAATAAAAAGTGGTAACTTCAAGCATTTGCACCAACATTTATAATAAAGACAATTTTAAAATTCCCGCCCTATGAATTGACCTAAGCGCAACATCATTAGCGAATTTTCGGTAGGCACAAATGAACGCTAGCACATCTTCGCTATGAAATGCTCGCACTGCCAAAGTAACGCTAGCAAAAAGTCGCTATCGTTCGACGCCCTGGACGAAACTTTTTTTACTGAATTATCGTATTCGTAGCGTATTTGGCCTAGCAAAGTGGTGCGAGGGGTGCAAAGCTGATGCTGGCGGAAATTTGCCCGTTAGTGAATCTGAAATGTAGGGCACTGCTGAGCCAGCTTAGTCTGTTGTCTAAATAAAGTTTTCTCCATTTCTAGTTTATTTTAAATTCATATTATAGGGCAACTGGTAGGGACTTCAGTTCACTAAAAACACCTTACCCCCTTTAATGTAGTGGTTCAAGCACAGGGTGAAGTAATTGGCACTTATACTTGGAGTGCAATAATGCATGCAGGAGAAGGGGCCAGGCTGATGGTTACATTACAGGTTAGACGTTATGGGGATCTGCATAGTTCATTCCTATTAGCATACTGGTATCATAATGAGTACATGAGCAGGGTTAGCAAAATCACTAAAAAGTACTTGGTACAAACATAAGTTTAATAGATTTAAACCTTGCTATACATGGGTCAATATATGCAGGGTCACCATCAGAATTTGCGGGGCCCCGTGCAACAACATTTTCTGGGCCCCTCTACAAGTAAAAAAAAACCATTGGTGGCCAGGGACCAGTATAAGTTAAAAAAAAACTTGGTGGCCAGCCTTCCCCCAAGTAAAAAAAACATTTGTGGCCAGGGACCGGTATCAGTAAAAAAAAAACCTTGGTGGTCAGCCTTCCCTCAAGTAAAAAAAACATTTGTGGCCAGGGACCGGTATAATTTTGAAAAAAAAACTTGGTGGCCAGCCTTCCCCCAAGTAAAAAAAAATTTGTGGCCAGGGGGCGGCATAAGAAAAAATAAAACCCTTGGTGGCCAGCCTTCCCCAATTAAAAAAAACATTTGTCGCCAGGGACCGGTATACAGTAAGTGAAAAAAACCTTTGTGGCCAGCCTTCCCCAAAGTAAAAAAACATTTGTGGCCAGGGACTGGTATAAGTAAAAAAAACATTGGAGCCCAGCGTTCCCCCAAGGTAAAAAAAAAATATTTGTGGCCAGGGACCTGTATAAATAAAAAAAAACCTTGGTGGCCAGCCTTCACCCCATGTAAAAAAACCCATCAGCGGGCCGCCCAGGTTAAAAATAAAAACATCAGGGGACAGCCCAAGTTAAAAAAATTTGTGCCCAAAGTTTTTTTTTTTGTTTTTTTTTTAAAAAAGGTGTTCAGCATGGCTCAACTCCTACTTGGGTGCAACTTGGCTCCTACTTCGGCAGTTCAAGGGGGGCCTGGCTAATCCAAGAAACAAATCATGGCCAAGTACCCCTTAAGCCATTGGGCCCGGGACAATTCCCCCAATGCCCCCCTGATGGTCAACCCTGAATATATGCTATTGGCTTGGCCCCTAGTAAGCAGATACTGATCCATGTGTGGGACCTTCCCAACCAAGATCTGGTCAAAAACTGGTCATTTTCTTTTGGGTGAGTTTCCTTTGGATGAGAACCAGTGCATTGGTTCTGATCCGCTCACTGGCATGGGGACCAAAATATCAGCCCAATTTTTGGCCATAGCATGGAGGGTCAATCATAGAATGGAAGGTCAATCGGAAAAAGATCCACTTGATCTAAACAACGGGCCTCCTTCCAGATGACAAGGGCTACATGTAGTTGTGCAGCTGAAATACAATCATATACAATATTCATTTTAAGACGAGTTGACTAAAGAGAAGATCTGAGTCACGTGTAGAATTGAGATATTCTGTTTTTGGAAGCTGTTTTTCTTGGAAATAAAGGTGGACCAGGTTTTATGACAAGAAGCCTGAACATAAGTGACAGCCTACACATGTTTCTGTCAGCGCAATGAATATGGGTTTGGAAAAGAGCAATATCTGTCATCCCATGATTTTTCTGAGGGGAATTTGTGATGCAGAAGGCAGAAAAGATTGTGTATTGGGGCCACAAAGCTTCAGACATGTCAAGCTTACAGGATCTCAGCTGTGTTTTCCACAACTCTCAGCATCCTCAGCAAGTTCTTATTATGAGGGGGCCAACCTAGGGCCACATTTTGGATACCGTACCTTTGTTTTGTAGGAACAGACTTGCCTTCGCCACCTCAGACCAGACGAAGTGCTATAAAGCAGCTAGATCTTTCTCAATTTTCTGTCACTTACATCATATCCTGTGTGCCGAAAATGCATTAAAGTCCAAAAAAACGCTGGTGACTTTTCCTTTTTTAAGCCTGATTGCCTGCAAAAGTCCTAATTTAAACTTTTGGGTAACCGGTTTTCCCCATACATTTTGCAAACAAATGGAACATTAATTTTACAGTGGGCATTAGAATAACTTTATTATCTTTATTAAGGTTCCCTGGACATGTATTTTAAAAAAGTGTAATTTTTAAGTATTTGCACCAACATTTATCATAAAGACGTCCATACAACTTTAAATTTCCCACCCTAGCAAATCCCTGTCAAAGTTTCGCTAGGCAGAAATGAACGCTAGTGCATCTTCACTATCCAATGCTCACATTGCCAAAGTAACGCTAGCAAAAAGTCGCCAGCGTTCGGCTCCCACAATAAAACTCTGCATTTTAGTGAATTAGCGTAGTCTGAGTGAATTTTCACCTGGCGAATTGTTGCGCTGGGTTCGAAGTGGACGTTGGCGAATCTTTAGGAGCAAAATAGAAAAACGCTGGCACTCAAGGCAAGTGAAATGCAGGGTTCCCCCTTGTTTTTTATTTCTTGTGCGAACGTGCAACATTTCGGGGCAAACCCCTTCATCAAGGGGAGCCCCATGATCCCTTTTGAAGATCATAAAATACAACCACTATATTGGTGCTGCCTCGTCAAATGCCTAAGCTTGACTTCCAACTCCCCACCCCAGCCAAAATATACAATTTAAAGGGATTCTGTCATGATTTTTATGGTGTAGTTTTTATTTCTAAATTACATGGTTTACATTGTTTCTAACCCAACAAGTGTATTTTTTTAGTTGTAATATTGGTGTATAGGCGCCTGGTCATGCGCTTTCAGAAAGAACCAGTGCTGCACTATGGAACCGCTTTCTGGCAGGCTGGTGTTTCTCCTACTCAATGGGGCAAATTCACTAAGATGCGAAGTTGCGCCAGGCGCAACTTCGCCGCACTTCACCAGGCGTAGTTTCGCCAGCGCTTCGCAAATTCACTAAAATCAGAAGTTGCGCACAGGGGTATCGTAAGGTTGCGGAGTTGCTCTATCGTTGATTCGCTATATAAAGCGAAGTTGCGCTAGCGAAGGCTAATTTGCATATGGCGTGAAATTCAAATTTCAATGGAGGAACACGTATCTGCACTACAAATGCCCAGAAAACCTTCAAATCTGCAAATAAAAATTTTATTTTGCCCTACACATGTGCCCACTGTATAGGTAAGTTGCCATGAGTCAGGAAATGTAGGGGGGAGGAAGGGGAGCCCCAAAAAATTTTCGATCTTTTTCAGCCTATCAGCCATCATGTAGAAAACACGCCAGCGTTTTTTGGGACTTAGAAAAAAATTTACTTTTTTTGAAACAATCCCTATCTACTCTATTGCGCTTCGCCAGGTCTGATGTGGCGAAGGAAGTCTAGCGTAAAAGGTAACGTTCAGTACACTGCGCAAGTTAGTGAATTTGCGTAGTTTCGTCGCTGGCGAAGATTTGCCTGGCGTAAGGTTGCGAAGTAACACTAGCGAAACTACACCAGCGTTCGTTAGTGATTTGCGCAGAAGTGAAAATGCCAAACGCTAGCTTTCGGCGCTTCGCGCCTTAGTGAATTTGCCCCAATGTAACTGAGGGAGTCACAGTGGGACCTGGATTTTAACAACTGAGTGCTGTTCTTATATCTACCAGGCAGCTGTTATCTGGTTACCTTCCCATTGTTCTGCTGATGGGCTGCTGGGGGTGGGGTGATATTACTCCCATTCCTGTACCGTGTATTGATGCAATCTGAGATATAATTAATCCTTAGGGTCTGGCCACACGAGCAGATTTGGGGAGATTAGTTGCCCCAATGACAAATCTCCTCAGGGCAACAATTCCCCCGAACTGCCTTCCCCCTGCCCTCCAATGGCTAAAATGAAAATCGCCTGCGGCAATGCACACGCGACGCTTCATTTTCCGAAGTCGCCCGAAGTTGCCTTAGAAACTTCAGGCAACTTTGGAAAATGAAGCACTGTGTGTGTGCATTGCCACAGTCGATTTTCATTTTAGCCAGCGGAGGGCAGGCGGAAGGCAGTTCGGGGGGATTGTCGCCCCAAAGCAGAGAAGATTTGTTGCTGGGGCGACTAATCTCCCCGAATCTGCTCGTGTGGCCAGACCCTTACTGGAAGCAAACCAGCCTATTGGGTTTATTTAATGTTTACATGATTTTCTACTAGACTTAAAAGTCACGTAAAGGCCAAAAAATGTAATCCCATTTTTGCTTTTTTTTAATTAAAAATTAAAAAGAAACCTATCTCCAATATACTTTAGTTAAAAAATGTGTACCGTTTTTCGAAGAAAAGAAAGAGCTCTTGCACATTAAGCTAATCCAAAGTAGCCCAGTGATAGAGGTAACGGCAACCTCCAGGTATCTGTACAGAGTAAGCACACTGGCACACAAGGCTGCTGTTGCAGGTTAAAACCTTGCAAAAGTTTTTTTATTGCGAAAGTGCAACTTTTCGGGGCACGCTTGACAAAGGGGCATGCCGCCGAAACGTTGAACTTCCACAATAAAAAAACTTTTGCGAGGTTGTTACCATTTTTATAAGAAACCTGACTGTATGCAGTGAAATTCTCCCTTCATTTACTGCTGTGGATAGGAATTGTCAGACGGTCCCTAACTGCTGAGCAGGGAAACAATCATACTTATGTACAGCAGGGGGAGCCCCCGCCTTACTTCCCAGCCATGCAGAACTCAAGCAGCTTTGTTTGTTTCCCTGTAGAGCAGTCGGCGACTGTTTAGAGATTTGTATTGGATTTTATTTTTGCCTTAACATCCCCTTTACTGTTTCTAACTCCAGCTGCAGGGACAAAGATCATGGAGCCAGATTTAAACAGATAAACTGGGATTCTATTTGGAGGATTATTTTGCTGCCGCCACTGGTTCTGCAGAGTTGGAGAAAGTTTGTATTAAACAATACAAAAACTATAAAATCCACATTAGATTACATGACAACACAGGACCCAGTGCAGTCTGTATATTCTGATTATTAATCAGTCTTGCTGTATCTATGACTTATATAAAATATATATAACAATAGAGGATACATTATCACTTAATATATCACTTTGTATAATATTGTATAGGAGAGGCCTAATTTTTGGTTTACCTTAAAACTGGATTTCTTTGTATTGTGGCATGGATTATTAATTAATAATAGTTAAGGACAGTTGTCAGTTTGCATGTTTTCTCATATATTCTCAAAGATTAATTTAATTGAGTATATTAGGATATATATATAAGGATGTAAACCTTGACAAGACTCCACCTCTGATGAAGTGCCAAAGTGAGGCACGAAACGCGTCAGGTGACTAGACACAGCATGGTTTAGTTAAAGGTCTCTAGAGTGATACCTGTTCTTGTTTTTTAATGATTACTTGGTAATAAAGTTTTTTTCATTGATTTTCAGCCGTGGTTGTAACGGCTCCCGTCAATCTACTTTACAAGTAACTGTATACCAAGAATGGGCATCAACATGTACCATTCATAAAAGCTGAAAGCTAATCTTGCTTTATGTAAACGTTGTCTGAGCGGCGCTCGTTTCCTTAATGAGAGCTTTGCCTTATTATTGTATTTGCTGTGAAGGCAAACAAAAGCCAGATCTGCTGAGTCCACAGTGAGCGGCGACAATAAACATTAAGGGGAGCGAATGTTTCTCCATTCTTAATGTCGGGAGGGATAATGTTCACTGGGGACTGGAGACCTCAAACTAAGAACAGATGGAATTCAATGAAATGATTCAGCCAGAGAGTTCTTAGAAGTGAGCGTGTGCTCGGGGAGAAACCCTTTCTCCGTTCTGCACATGAGAAGCTGCTGTCAGCTCGGCATTAATCTATCCAATGATTTGCATTGAGAGAACGTCAGGATGCACTTCCAATGTGCCCTCGTCCATACAGATTGAGGAGATCCAGTTTAGCGGGATGGGCACAGTGTGTGTTTACTGTGAGTTTTTTGTGCAGTCAGCCACCCACTCACAGACATTTGGAGTTTGAGGGTCCCCAAGAGAAAACATGTGTTTGAATGGCACGGATGAGTCAGGGATAACGTCCGGCACACTCTGCTCACTATTTACCATTTTCTGATGTATATCCCATTCCCAAATCCTGTGCTGACAGTCTTTACCGTAATATCCCAATTACTGTAATTTCCTACAGCATCACGTCTAATTGCCCCACGTTTCCTGGTGCCATTTTTTCAATTGCTTTGTTGGCAGAGGTTCTCACTTCGAGTCTGGGTCTCTTTGATCCTCATAGCAAGATGCTGTTTCTGGAAACCAATGTACCCTCAGGTTCTCCTTCTGGATTCTGTTTAGTACAGGGGAAAACCTATGCTGCCATACTATGGTATTAACCTGTACAGACTATGAGCACACTGAGGGGACTGTGAACTGTGCTTAGTACAGAGAGAATATCTTTGCTGCCATAGTTTTATGGGATCTCTCTGTTCAGACTATGAGCAAACTTAGGGTCTGTTCCTGCTTAATTGTGCTTAGTAAAGGGGAATACCTATGGAAGTGAGTAGCATCCAGGTGGATGCAATGATGCGCTTTGCATATATATATTGTCCAATCAATCCATGGAACACCCCACCCCTGGTGTGAACCCCCCAAAGTGCCACCCTTTGACCAATACGTTTCAGCATTATAATGCTTTTAAAGATCAATAGTGTTCTGATATGTTGAGATTCTCCAAGAAGTATCAGCACAAGGACAGAAAGGTTATTGTTGCCTCTCCCTATAAATTGGAACTGCCAATCACATCATAATACTTGTGACAAGAAGAAAGATTTATAGAAAGGTACATCTATAAATGTAGATCCCATTGTAGTTAATGAGAACCAGCAAGTGAGCGCCTCCCAGTGTCCAAGCTTGGAAGTACTAGCAGACGGTTATTATGCCACTCACTATTCATATAGATGTTCCTTTGTTTTATTCTGCTTTGGGTCTAATAAATCAGAGCAGGACATGGATGAGTTATGAGTTGTCACAGCCTGTAAGCACAGTAGCAGCCGTGTAATATTTATTATCACCCAATGTCATCTTTATGGCTTGTCAATAATCAACTCAAGGCATATTCAGTTTCAGCGCCGGGTAGTAGCAAACAAATTATGCCCCTGAGTTGACTTTTTTATACAGATTTGTAACTGTTTTATCATCCCCCAAATGGAACATTCTGTACTTGATACATCTTGTATAGGATCGGGATTGGTCCTGGCTGAACAATGAGCATAAGAGCGTGATTCAATAAAAAACAATTACTGACTATTGTGACTTTTATTTAGTAAAGGGTTAATAAACCACAATTTGCATGTATTATTGTAAGAGGTGGAGGCAGGATATTAAAGGAACACCTTAAAGGAACAGTTCAGTGTCAAAATAAAAACTGGGTAAATAAATAGGCTGTGCAAAATAAACAATATAGTTTGGCAAAAATGTAATGTATAAAGGCTGGAGTGACTGGATGTGTAACATAATAGCCAGAACACTACTTCCTGCTTTGCAGCTCTCTTGGTTTCCACTGATTGGTTACCAAGCAGTACCCAATCAGTGACTCGGGGGGGGGGGGGGGACATGGGTCATAACTGGTGATAGGGGAATAAATTTGCGACGCATGGTTTCAAAGCAAATTTCCACGATTCGCCACCATAAATAAATAAATTCGCAAAACTGTGGCGAAAAATCCGCTGCAACAAAAAATAATTCTTGCGCTTCGGAATATTGTGCCCATAAAATTGACGCATGTCAAAATTATTCGGACGCCCATTGACTTAATGCATTTGGAGAAAAGAGTCGTGCGTATAAAAATTGTCGCTCGCATCAAAATTGCCGTGTGTCAAAATTGTTGTGAATTTACCGAAAAATTTGTGAAACGCCGAAAAATTTGGGAAAACAATGGACTTCAAAATTGACTTCAATTGGTTTCGCCATTTCACGAATTTTTCCTTAAATTCACAAAAAATTTGTGGTAAATTTGCATATTTTTCAACTTAACGCCACAAATTCGCCCGTTACTAGTCATAACTGTTGCTTTTGAATCTGAGCTGAATGCTGAGGATCAATTGCAAACTCACTGAACAGTTATGTCCCATGTGGCCCCCCTTATAGTCACTGACTAACTCAGAGTTAGAGAGCTGAAAAGCAGGAAGTAGTGTTCTGGCTATTATGTTACACATCCAGTCACTCCAGCCTTTATACATTACATTTTTGACTAACTAACTATATTAGATACCTTTTTTATTTTGCACAGCCTATCTATTTACCCAGTTTTTATTTTTATACTAAACTGTTCCTTTAAGGTCAAGTAAAGACTGAGCAGGAAGCAGGTACTGGGAAATAGACAGAACCGACAAGATGGGAACTGGGTACAGACAAGACTGGAACTAGAAATTGGAAGACTGATACTGAGAACAGACAAATTCTAGTAGCCTGGTAAAAAAAGGGGTTAAAAGAGTACAGGTATAAGTCAGAGGTTCAAGCAAGCAAAGCTCAGGATACAGCAATCAGTCTCACAATAGGAATCCAGGACAAGGCAGGACACACAGGAACAAGGCAAGCAGAATGTACATGGGCAAACAATCAGGCCGGATATTGGTGACAGCGCTGGGGTGTTTAAAGGAACAGTAACATCAAAATGTGAAATTGTTTTAAAGTAATACAAATATAATGCAGTGTTGCCCTGCACTGGTAAAACTGGTGTGTTTGCTTCAGAAACTCTACTATAGTTTATATAAACAAGCTGCTGTGTAGCCATGGGGCAGCCATTCAAGCACAGGATACACAGTAGATAACATATAAGTACTACTATAGTTTATATAAACAAGCTGCTGTGTAGCCATGGGGGCAGCCATTCAAGCACAGGATACACAGTAGATAACAGATAAGTACTACTATAGTTTATATAAACAAGCTGCTGTGTAGCCATGGGGGCAGCCATTCAAGCACAGGATACACAGTAGATAACAGATAAGTACTACTATAGTTTATATAAACAAGCTGCTGTGTAGCCATGGGGGCAGCCATTCAAGCACAGGATACACAGTAGATAACAGATAAGTACTACTATAGTTTATATAAACAAGCTGCTGTGTAGCCATGGGGCAGCCATTCAAGCACAGGATACACAGTAGATAACAGATAAGTACTACTATAGTTTATATAAACAAGCTGCTGTGTAGCCATGGGGGCAGCCATTCAAGCACAGGATACACAGTAGATAACAGATAAGTACTACTATAGTTTATATAAACAAGCTGCTGTGTAGCCATGGGGCAGCCATTCAAGCACAGGATACACAGTAGATAACATATAAGTACTACTATAGTTTATATAAACAAGCTGCTGTGTAGCCATGGGGGCAGCCATTCAAGCACAGGATACACAGTAGATAACAGATAAGTACTACTATAGTTTATATAAACAAGCTGCTGTGTAGCCATGGGGGCAGCCATTCAAGCACAGGATACACAGTAGATAACATATAAGTACTACTATAGTTTATATAAACAAGCTGCTGTGTAGCCATGGGGCAGCCATTCAAGCACAGGATACACAGTAGATAACAGATAAGTACTACTATAGTTTATATAAACAAGCTGCTGTGTAGCCATGGGGGCAGCCATTCAAGCACAGGATACACAGTAGATAACATATAAGTACTACTATAGTTTATATAAACAAGCTGCTGTGTAGCCATGGGGCAGCCATTCAAGCACAGGATACACAGTAGATAACAGATAAGTACTACTATAGTTTATATAAACAAGCTGCTATGTAGCCATGGGGGCATCCATTCAAGCACAGCAGCTTATTTATATAAACTATAGTAGTACTTATCTGTTATCTACTGTGTATCCCCACTATATGGGATTCACCGAGTCCCCGAATCCTTTGTGAAAGATTTGTCCGAATACCGAACCGAATCTGAATTCTAATTTTCATATGCAAATTAGGGGTGGGAAAAGAAAAAGTGGGAAACATTTTTTTACCTTCATTTGTAATGAAAAGCCATGTGATTTCCCTCCCCAATCCTTATTTAAATATGCAAATTAAGATTTGGATTTTGAATCTGAATCCTGCTGAAAAAGGTTGAATCATGGCCGAATCCTGAACCGAATCCTGGATTCGGTGCTTTCCTAATACACACACACAAGTAAAGGAAGAATTTCAAAACATTTACTGAGCTTTGTATAATGGTTATTAGTGATGGGAGAATTTGCGCCGTTTCGCTTCGCCGGAAAATTAGCGAATTTCCAGCGAAATTCACGAAACGGCGAAAAATTTGCGAAACGGCGCCTCATAAAAAAATTTCCGCTGGCAGCGAATCGCCCAAATTCGCCTGGCGAATAAATTCGCCCATCACTAATGGTTATTACAAGGAGAGCCAGTTCAGCATTAATTCAGTACAATCGGGAAGCCCCACAACCTTTGATGCATGACCTTTAGGCTCCCTATAAACAAGCGACCATCCAAATTCCCTCTTTCAGGAGTCCGAGATGAAGCTATTGACCCAACACTGAGGCTTTTTTTAATAGTCAAGATCTAAAGAGACCTCTAACCCCGAGACCCCCAAACACAAATGCTGACCTGTGCAATATTGTTGTAGCATTTCTAACAGAAAGAATTTTGTATCTCTTCCACCAAGTCTTTTTGGTATTTATATATTGTAAATTATTATTCAACCCCTCTACACTGCACTTTGTCTTTATGTCTCTGTGTGATGGGTGGGGAGCGAGACGCATTTTGTGTGGCTGTGTGTACCTTCTGCTCCACATGCTTTTTCTCTCCAAGAGGTGTAAGGAAATTGCTTCTGTGCTCCAAACACATTTCCAAGTAAGTCATTACGTCTTCCTTTCATCCTCTGCCAAGAGCTGGAGAGCCCCTTAGACTGGTTACACACTGAAACCATCCTATTTATTGGTGTTTATTTCTAATGTCCCATAATGACCCTCACGGCTATTAGGGTTTTTTCTGGAATAGGCACACAGTGTGCATCATGAGCTGAAGGAAAGGGGTCCCAAGCAATGCAGTAATGCTGGGATCTCTATTTACTATGGGTATAGGGCAAGTTGTGGGGGACAGAGAAGAGCAAAACTGAACAATTTAGAGAGCCTTGCCTTAAAGGGGAAGGAAACCTAGTCGGCGCAAACCCCCCACCCCCCACCCGTTTGTTGCCCACCCTCCCTCCTCCCCCCTGGCCTACCCATCCCGCTGGGCAAATGCCCCTAACTTGTTACTTACCCTTCTGCGCAGGTCCAGTCCAGGGAGTTCACCGACAACATCTTCTTCCACGCGATCTTCTTCCTGCTTTGAACGGCGCATGCGCAGTAGGATCATTTCGCCGGTACGACCTATTGCACATGCGCGTGACTTTTGGCACATGCGCAGTAGATCCATACCGGCAAAATGATCCTACTGTGCATGCGCCAAAACGCCGTTCAAAGCAGGAAGAAGATCGCGTGGAAGAAGATGTCGTCTGTTAACTCCCTGGACTGGACCTGCGCAGAAGGGACAGGTAGGCCAGGGGGGAGGAGGGAGGGTGGGTAACAAACGGGTGGGGGGTTAATATAATGAAAATATAATGAAAAGGCTCAGATGTGTCTATGTCATGAACAATATGCAGGTAGGGGGCTTGCAGGTGGACACCAATTTGCTTTAAGGTACAACTGTGCCATTCATTAAGTGCAAAGAGATGTCCTTGACAGTAATAGTGTTACTAGGGGTGGTCAGATTTCATTGTAGGCCAAAATCATGGTGATTTGTACCAGTTTTTAATTTTTGCATCCCTTAGTAACTGAGCCATGATGAGTTATTTGAATCTTGTTTTAAAAGAAAGTTATGTATTGACACTACACAAGTGGAATGTGAAAATGTAGATGTTGCCAGAAACTTCTCCAGAAACGGATGTCTTACACCTCCATGAAGTAATGGGACATAATGGTCCATAGCATTATGTGGACATAGAGGACACCACCACTATAATGGTCCATAGCCTTCATGTGGACATAGAGGACACCACCACTATAATGGTCCATAGCCTTTATGTGGACATAGAGGACGCCACCACCTTAATGGTCCATAGCCTTCATGTGGACATAGAGAACACCCCCACTATAATGGTCTATAGCCTTCATGTGGACATAGAGAACACCCCCACTATAATGGTCTATAGCCTTCATGTGGACATAGAGGACACCACCACTATAATGGTCTATAGCCCTCATGTGGACATAGAGGACACCCCCACTATAATGGTCTATAGCCTTCATGTGGACATAGAGGACACAACCACTATAATGGTCTATAGCCTTCATGTGGACATAGAGGACGCCACCACCTTAATGGTCCATAGCCTTCATGTGGACATAGAGAACACCCCCACTATAATGGTCTATAGCCTTCATGTGGACATAGAGGACACAACCACTATAATGGTCTATAGCCCTCATGTGGACATAGAGGACACCACCACTATAATGGTCCAAAGCCTTCATGTGGACCACTATAATGGTTTATAGACCTCATGTATACATAGAGGACACCACCACTATAATGGTCCATAGCCTTCATGTGGACAAATGCAGGATAAATTCAGTATTTTATATGCCATTTTGGCTGATTCGGGTGCAATCTATGATACAGTTTAATGGGAAACCTATATTCTTTATTCACTCACTACTAGATCCAAGCATCTCGCGGTGCAAATTGCTTGCAAATTGCCCTGAAAGGAGTTCACAGGACAGTTGTGAGAGTGAAATTTTTGATTCCCTAAATAATCTATGGCTTACTTTGGCAAATTGTAAACTTGCTCAGACCATATTTAACTGCAGGGGATCAATTATGACCTCTACTATAACTGTTTTGCAGCACCATGCACCAAGAAATTCCTTGCTTCTTGGTCATACAATATGGTGCACACCAAGCCCAGTCACCATCACCCTAGTCATAGCTTTGAACATGTCATTTTATATTGGTGACAATACCATTCAGTTGATAGCTCCATTATATTTATATTTCCCTTCATTGAATAATCCCTAATCCTTGTACTTTGTGCAACTTTGCAGAAACAGTGTGCAATGTATGCAAATAAGGCTTCCTTGTAGGACCCTAGTATGGAGCCTGTAGCTGTTCAGAGAGGCCAATCAATTGTTTATGCCTAGTTGAAGTTATGGTTTTATGCTTTTTAGTAATAATGACTGTTCTGCCTCATCAAAGCACAAATTATCATTATGTCCTGTTCTAAGCTATGATAAGTGTGATGGTTCCTGAGCTGGGAGGGCACCATTTATATAAAACAGTCAACATCTATGGATTAAGTTGTGGTAAATGATACTGATGATGACTTGCATGCATTTAGTACTTTGCCCATTGCATTTATAAATGATCCCTCAAGGGGGACATGGAGATACAATATTGGAATGGAAGGCTCTTGCTGTGAGACCCAGTTTTGGTACACTGTTATCGGAGTTCAGTGAAAGAATACAGTTTCTGAGATTCCTGTAAACAGTTCTGTGAAAAGCCTGGATTAATGAAATGCAGAGATCATTGTTTGACTCATCAGAGATAAAGGGCATTCACATTCGCCGAGGGGTCTTCTTAACCTTCAGATTGATTAGGCGTGTGTTGTGCAAGCGGGGCTGCCTTCTTGCAAGTAAGCGCTGACTCACTATGAGTAATGAGATCTCTGTGAAACAGAAGTCTGGCTGGAGCTGGTAGTCAAGCATAATAGTCCGTGTATTATTACAAGATCTAATTTTTGGAAGGCTTTCAGGAGACGTTTCCTCAACCATTTCCAGGTAGAGATACTTTACACCAGCACAGAATCAAAGTTAGAGGAACAAGGACCACTGTATGTGCAGAAAGCCTGGACCCCTATCTGAAGTGGGAAGACTCAACTGCTTGCCAATTTAGTCGACAATTATGTAATGAAAATTTTGTTGAAGAAGTCAAATTTCACATTTCCATTATTGCTATAGAATTTTCAAACGATGTTGATGCTCTTCTAAGGTTCTTCTGAACTTCCATGGCAGTCTGTCCCCTTTTTTTTACCCTGCTCTTACACTGGGAAGGCAGAAAATCATAATACAGGTAGGGATTCAGAACCCTGTTCTCCAGAAGACTCCATTTTATCTAAATAATTCAAATGTTTAAAAATAATTTCCTGTTTCTCTAGAAAAATAGTACCTTGTACTTAATCAACTTAGATATAATGAATCCTTTTTGGAAGCAAAACCAAGAAGACTTAAGGTATGAAGATCCAAATTATAAAAAGATCCGCTGTCTCCAGGTTCCAAGCTTTCTGGATAACAGGACCTGTAGTGTATGGATTAGCAAATAACTGGACCAGAGGCTTTAGCAGAGACTTGAAAACTGATTATTCCTGGGTCCTGTTTCTTATCCCTATTAGAGCAGAGAGAATGGTATTTAACTTGATAAAGTACCAGGCCTAGTGGGTAAAATTGGGGATCAAGAATAGCGAGGATCTAAAATAGGTCATGCAACTGTCATACAACATTGTAGAAGTGGGTCTGAGAGCTCTGACTATTCCAAAATTAAAGTGTTTCACAGCCTACTGTAGAGCCCCAATTAGTAGAGTTCCCATTAATCCTCCAGGCACAATTAACCATCCAGACTCTCAGTTCCCCTATGAGTAACTCTAATTACTAGTGGAATCAAAGAATCTCCATTACACCCACAGCAAAGTGTTTATATTAAATCACTGCCCCCTCTCAGTGTAGGTTCAGTGATGCCACAAGCTAAGGACAAGGCAAGGATCCTCTGATCATCTGTCAGTCTTTGATGCAGGTAAGGCTCACTTTTCCCAGAGAGGAAGATTAATATGGAATGATGTAACATACTTACTCAGTAAAAAAAGATACTTATTTCACTGACGTTTTAACTTTTATTATTTTGAAGAGAAATTAATGGCAGTACCATTTAGATGTCAAGGTATTTACAAATGACAGGAAAATAAAGTTTCTCAAGGTGTGTGGTCGGCCTTCCATTTGGGGTTCACCTAAAGGAGAATTCAACCATAAAGTAAAACTTATTTTGCACAGACTATCTATTTAACCAGTTTTTATTTTTATACAAAACTGTTTCTTTAAATATCTGCTTAACTTCTGCTTCTTCTAAAGTGCCAGCACTTGACTTTTTCTGCAATGAAATGTGAGTCAAAGAATGTTTGTTTCCCAAAGATAAAATATTGCAGTTTGTCTAGTTCCAACTCTGTGTGTAGAGGCAGTATAAATTATATAACTGAATTTCTGGCCTAATTTAACTGTTGTCTGATATGACAAGTGTTATGGCACAGGGATTATGTAGAAATGCCCATCTAAATCAGTGATCAAAAGAAAATGTTATTCCAAATCACCCAGATCTCTTCCATGTACAGTTTATGGCACCGACTCAACCCAATTTAATTCTATAACTAAGCACCTGTGCCAATAAAATGGGCAATAAATTGGGCAACATTGACCTTAAATGTAACCACGTGCCCTACTGTTCAGACTCCTCCTGCCTATTGTAAGGCCTAAGGGCAAAGTCGTGCAAAGTTAGCCATGGTCGTTGGGCTATTTGCCGCCATATAAAGCTACTTATGTCTAAAGCCACTACTTGCATTAGCCAATGCATTCTAGCCTTTTCACATAAATCACATGCAGTGTACCTATTGATGATGAACGATGTACTTACCGCCAACTCAAAGCTGACATCGGCTCCAGGGTACCCATGGCACCTAAAGAACTGGGTGCCAACATCATTGTGACACTGTCACCAGCCACACAAAAATAAAAAAATCAGTACAACTGTAACCAATTTGCATTGAACCACAAGTTCAACTTCATGAATTTAATGCAACTGCATTAGGTGCATTGCCACCTTACAGTGGTCTCTATTATTCTGGAATTGTATGGAAATCCCTGCATTGTCAGTAAAAGGCATGGCAACTTGAAATTGCACGCAAACAGGATTACTCACCAGCATTCCCTGGCCTTTAAATATGTGCTCTCACCTAAGGATCTCCAGAGTGTTATGTTTTGGGTAGCCGAGGATGAGTAGAGTATAACAGTGCTTTATTAGCAGGCTCTCATGCAGCCACTACACAACAGTAACTTTCACTTTTCCTTTTAAGCTGTACAGAAAGTCCTGTGCACAGTGACACCCGCAGGCCATTTGTATAAACACCACACAGAGGGAACGGCACCCTCCAATGAACAGCAAACAGGAAAGAAAAACGGCACAACGGGTCTCTTGCAAGCGGGATTAACGCTGCATGTTTATTGGTGCAAGCGATGTAACGTTTCAGGGTAAGCCCCTTCGTCACACCAAGTTTTTTTGTGGCAGCGCACACCGGCATCTTAGAAGAATCGCACACTCTCGAGGTTATGGTTAAAAAGGTACATCTTTATTTTCACATCTGATTAACCGTCTGAGGTCTGACGCGTTTCGTGGCTACGCACTTCCTCAGAGACCCTTCGTCAGACATACTAGAAAGTGAGGCAGTGCAATTTTCAAAGAGTAACATGGTGACATCATACAATTAGCATATCTTATTAATTAGAGAAACCTGATCCCAATGTCAATAGAAAACCATTCGATGTCCATAGTTTAGGTGAAAACACTCAATATCAATGAAAACCTACATCAATATAGATGAAAGTAAAAAATGTCCAATAGAATCCAATGTCGTTAGTGCAGGTTAAGACACCATGAGGCCAAAAAACCATGATAAAGCTTAAATCAATATAAATTGTCCAAAAAGAATCCAATGTCCTTAGGGCAGGTTAAAGCACTCAAAATCCATAAAGTCAAAGTCATGGTGCAGCTTATAGCTAATTTGCAACAACACGGTGACAAAAATATCAATAATCAAACATTGTTACATAACATAATAGAAAAAAATATTACAAAATAACTTGAAATTGCACTAATATAGGAGCCCTGTTTGCAATAGTCAGCAATGGTCACTAATATAAGTGCAAACAAGTTGCAGTCTAATATAATATCTCCAAGTAATATTGATTCAAGCATGATAGTTATAGGCTTTATTATTGGCTAATATATTATACAGCCCAATGCAGGAAAGGTCATTGTTTGAACTGGCTGTGCAGTTACATACATATAATTTCTTATTCTGCTGAGTTGCAGAACTTGCAGACATTTCCATTCTGAGAACCAGAGCGCCCCCTTCTGATGTGATCATCAGACAATTGTTAGTGTCTCTAAGGCACAATAGCTGTTACATTGTTTCCTCACTCCCTCCCTAAATGCATCAGCTCCCTTCCAACCCTCTGCCCTTGAACTGCAATTAATCTCCGTGTTTTATTTACTAACGAGACATTACGGTAATTCAGATGAAGAAAGTGGGGGTGGGAACAGGTCCTCATTATGACTGTTCTATCCGTAAACTGGTTTAATCAGAGAGCAGATGTACAGTGAGAAACTTTCTAGCCCCTACGCAAATAACGACGTGTGAAAGAATAAAGACCTGGTATTGTTTCATCTCTGTTCACTCTGGGGAGATGTCAGAAGTTCCTGTAAATCATGGTGTTTAGAAGAACATAACCAAAACTGAACTTCATCTTTGGGCCCAGGAAAAATGCAGTCTAAATCTGATTTCAGAGGCAGCAATATAAATGGCAAGATAAACCATAAACATGTATGGTAAACACATGACGCACAGTGGGTAAGCAAGGAGAGAAAATAAACATTCTCCCCAAATAGTAATCTACTGGCATTCAGACTAGACCCTCTTGCCACTGCTCCAGGCCCCTCCAGTGAAGCCAGTAACAAATGATGCTATTGAAGGCCCTCAACAAGGACATTTACATTCTAATGAAACAATAATATAGAAATGTTTTTAAATACTGCCTTTAGACAAGTGCATGATGATTTTGGTAGAGGCTGGTCTCTAGTTGCTTGATCTCCAGTGGTACATTAATTTATTGTTGCCTTATTCCAACTTGCTTCAGGAAAGTATGAACATGATTTGGCCAAGGTCAACTATCACACCCTTTGGCAGCCAGTAGGTTTTGAGCATTACACCAATAGGCCAGGTTTGATACAACTGACATAGGGTGTTGCCAATTTTGTCTTTGTTCTGCAATACCTGCTATTACTACTCTTCCAACCCACAATGTATGCCACCCTCAGTAGTCACCCCCTAATTGTACCGCAATTGTACCCCTAATTGTTAGCTCTTGCTACCTTGATTGAACGATAGAGGATAGAACTGCTGCAGCCCAAAGTTTGTATATTCTGCCCATGTCTGTGAGGTTTTCCTCCAATCCTAATAAAACAACTTTAAAAAAACAGTACCATCACATTTCCCTGTAATGGCTGGATACCCAACGTAAAAGTTTGTAGTGGTATAATATCCAGGAAATAATACTGCTGCATTCCACTTGCTTTTAATGACCTATAAAATGTTGTTCAAACAGCTGCTACTCTCTAAGGTGTGTGTGAACATCTCAAATTTTAAATATTTGCATTTGCATTGTACTACATTAACTATGATTACAAACTAAGCAAACCAGGAGTCAGGTTGCCCAACCTCCATCTAGATTAGCTGGATTCCAAACTGTGAGGCTGGTGCTCCCCATGCTGCCTGGAGCAGTGCCAGGGGGTGTTCAATCAGAAGGCCAGCTAGGTGTAGGGACATACCACAAAACACAGCTCAAAAGTCAATTAGGGTGGGATTTGGAGTAAAAAGCTATTGGCTGACCTATCAAAGTATGGCTGAATGAGCATAAAAATTGAGGAGAGCACTCTTAAAGCATAATTATAGCAGACATTAAAGCACGATTAACCTTCATTAGTAAAACTGTAATAAAACATAAAAACTACAGAAATGTGTTCAAACTTTCATAACCTAGCAAATTTTGTAAAAATGGGCATGGCAATTAGGGAGTGTGGCCGTAAAAAGGGGCATGGTCAAGAGCCTCTGCTCCTTTTCTTTGGCGCATTCGCGCTGACATCACCACGTAAGGGCATGAAGTTTGAAAGTTAAAAGACGCACTTGGGCTGTAGTTCATTGCCCGTTATAGGTTTCCACATTGTGAGTTCCTGGTGCCTCTGTGCTATCTAACCTTCTGTATTTCTGAGATCTGATACTTTGTTGTGACCCCCTGCCTGCTACTGACGAGTCTGACTTCTGAATCCTGACCCCTGCCTGATAACCGACTCCGCTGTATCTGTATCCCTTTTTTTTCTCTGATTGATCTCCTGGTTTGACCCTTGCCTGCCTGACTCAGTTTGTACTCTGCCTGCCCCGACCCGGCCTGATCTAACTATGCTTTCTGTCTACGCCTTGTATAGTGACCGTCTGCCCAAAAGACTTTGCTTTACCGTCGTGCCCCTTTTCTCGTTCAGAACCCCTCGCTTGGCACCTCTCTTAATAAGACCTGGCGGCATCCGATTAGCCGAGGGCTCCTCCCGAGGTGAAAGGCGGCTGTTAAAGGCGGAAGCAATAGCCAAGAACAGGGTGCTTAGCATTGGTTCTGAATTTAGGGTGCCGACCGTGACAGTAACTTGCTGGCACCACATGCATTAATGAAGATAACATCACATTTGTTAGGACTAAAAATGCATCTAGTAAATATGAACTGTCACTAGAATGGCATGGGGATTTACAAATGCATTTGCTGCCCTCCAGTGCAATTTTATAGAACTGCTTGTACTACTGCCAGATTTGCTAAGATATGTTTGATTCCTTGGGGTATATTTATCAAAGAGTGAAGTTAAAGATCGCCGTAGTCCTCTAGAGTGAAATTCCGCCTCTCTCCATTCATTTCTAAGGGATTTTGAATTTATTTGATCAAAGAATGAACTTTCACTTTCACCCATTGATAAATACTCTTTTAAAAATCCCATAGAAATGAATGGAGAGTGGCGGAATTTCACTCTAGAGGACTGTGGCGACACTCTTTGATAAATATAGCCCCTTGAGTTGGAGCTCAACTTACTAAACCAGAAATGCTGTCAAGATTTGCTGAGGGTTGTAGTAGATCAACTGCTGCCTTTATTTGAATTTTGCAGTCCAAATTAATATTACAATTTACCGAAAATAACTGGAAATATCAAATCTTTGCTGAATACCAATAGGGTGTTACTGGCAATCAAGAGTCTAGGTCAGAAGCAGCAGGGCTGGATTTACATAGTAGGCGCCCCTAGGCCCACTGCCGTTTGTCACCCCTGTCCCCTCCCCTTTATTTGTGCAAATTTTCATCATCTGGACTGGAGCAATCGGGATTGGTGCATGGGAAGTTTAAAAAATGATTGTATCTCCAGTGCATCCCCAGTGTTTTTGAACCAAAGTGGGTGTGGTTTGGCAGCATGCCGCCCCCCTAAAATCCTGCCACCCTAGGCCCGGGCCTAGGTGGCCTTTCCACAAATCCGGGCCTGAGAACCAGGAAAGATACCCTGTATTCAATTCACCAGAGGCAGCAGCTCAGGCCCAGAAATGTTATGCTTGTGTTGCTCCCAAACTCATTTTACATCTAATTGTGGCTCATGAATAAAAAAGGTTGGGGACTATACATAACCTATAGTATTGCTGATCTATTGGTAGACGTGCAACTTCAACTCTTTCACTATACAGTATTTATCAGTCCTTTTCTTATTATCAGCATATTCCCCCATCTAATGTCCTGATAGGCTGCAGGTTAATCTAGCCCTGTGAAGGCTCTAATGCTCTGATTGGCTAAAGATACCTGAAGATTCTAATTCCCTAATGGGTTATAGGTTAGTCTAGTTCTATGAAGGTTCTAATACTCTGATTGTTGAGGTTTGTATGAATGTTCTACACTGCTCTGGTTGGCTTCATGCTGGTATAATTCTGTTAATAATATAATGCTGTGACAGGTTGGATTATGCCTATGAATATTGTAATGTTCTGATTAGCCACAATTTACAGTATATGTGTTGTGTGGTTGTATGACACTGGTCTTACAATGGTTCTTACACTATGGTTCTGACTGGCTGCAAGTTGGTCTAGTCCTGTGAATGCTAAGACTAATGGCAGACAAGGCATTTTGACAACCCCTGTTATTCAGCAGAAAATATAGATGTCCAGTGGTTTTGCACCACCGGTACCGACTCTTGCATTCAGCAACCGTGCCTCCAGGAAAAACAACACAGCTATAGATACTGGAAATGGCAAGCTTGTGAGTTTCTGTTTTGCAACAATTGGCTTGAGAAAGATGTTTCATTCTCAGGATTGGCAGGTTTAAGCAGTCGCAGTTCCAAGGCAGTGTTCTACCATATTGTTTTGTTTCTAAAGAACATCTGTTCCAAACCTCTATGTCTCATGAAAAAAAAAGAACAAAATATACTAAATGTTTGCCAGTAAAATTCAGACTGTAATGGTTAATCTGGGAAGTTCTAACTGACTTTTGCCATGTGTGGTTTCTATGGAAACAATTCCCCCTCAGATCTGTGGATTCATCCAAGAGAGCAGTCTCCCGGCAGTCCTCGTGAGGCCATATGTAGTCATGAGCATCATACTCTCGTCTTGTATTACTGAACTAGATATTGGCTAACTCTACTCAAGGATAAAACAGTGAAAATAAAGAAGAAGCCAAAGCAACAAATCAACTCGTTTCTTGGCATTAAGGTCTCACTATAATTATCCTAAATGGTTTCAAAATGATTCATGTGCAAAAAAAATATCTTTTTATTGCCAGAATGGTCTCCTAACAACAGAAGTGTTGCATTAGTGTCTCCTATGGGGACATGGCTTACAGATAAAATGTCATTGTTAACTGTCTATTTGTCTTTGGTGTTGCTCTAAGTAAGAAGAGGGTTCCGTTGGGTAACCCGCTGCAGCCCATGATGCCAAACACATGGTAAAGCATTACATGTACGAAGCATTGTCCTTGGCCAACAATGATTTAGCAGTTTGTGGGATGTACCATAATAGCTTAAGCTGATAAACACATGGCAAGAGTGAAGAAATAAAAGATTTCCAACTAGTTCTAATCAAAGTTCCAACTACTTATCCCTGGTTCATTGGCATGAGGGTAATAGAGGGGAAATTCCTTCATCTTCTCTTTCTCTGCCTCCTGCTTTATACTAGGGATGCACCTAATCTACTTATTTTCACAAAGATTCGTCCCAACCGAATGTGAGCCCTTTTAGCAAATGCAAAAAATTGTCACTTTCGGATGTCGCAAAGTCCAAAAGTTGTCCAAAAAGCGGGATTTTAAGGGTTGGGATTCAGTTTGGCAGGCACTCAGATTTGTCCAAACCGTGACAAAAAACTTGAATGTCAGGAAGGCTGCGAAAAACTCAAAATGTATCCCTGGACGTCTCTTATTGACTTAAATAGCAACTCGGCAGGTTTTAGGTGGAGAATTTGAGTTCTTAAAGGGCCAGAGTATGATAAATCTCGAAAATATAATTACATTTTTTTTTAAAAAAACTCGAATAGAATTTGAATAACTCCCTAGTCGAATTTGTGAGTTTTGACCATAAAAAAACTTGAAAATTTGAATTTTGAATTTAAAAAAAATTTGTATCTATGGGTTCTCTTAGGAATATTGGAACTGATTACTTTGTTTATCCCCATTCAGGTTCCCTGGATTCAAAACTACAAATCCTCCCAAGTCTCCCAGTGAGGACCCAATCAGATCTGCCAGTAATGGCCCAATCAGACCTCAGCTTCCCCCAGAGCTTGCACTTCTCTGACACAGAGCTATGGAAGTGGATGGTACATTTCGGAGGTGATGAGCAGGCAGCCTTTATGGCCTGAGAACTGCAGAGATTACACTTGGCGTATGAAGAAGGCAAAGCAGAAATGGGCAGACGAGCTCAACATAAAGGGTGACACATGGGGGCATATTTATCATATTTATATATTGAATTTCGAATTGAAAGTACTTCGAAATTTCGATTCAAAACCAACCGAAATTAAGTCAAATAGGTCAGTTTTCGATCGAATAGGGCCGTATTCGCACAAATTCGAATCGTACGAATCAAAGTAATAGCGCAATCGTTTAAATTCGATTCAAAGTTTTTCCCAGAAGAAACTTCTATTTTTCAAAGTCCACCAATCGACTCCAAGTAGGTTCTAGGAGGTACCCCATAGGCTAAAACAGCAATTCGGCAGATTTTAGATGGTGAATGATCGACGTCAAATTTTTAAAGAGACAGTACATGATAAATTTCAACATTCGAGATTTTTATCAAATTCAAATCGAATTTGGACTATTCCCTAGTCGAAGTACACAAAAATAGCTTGACCTTTGATAAATCTGCCCCTAAAAGTTAACTTAAAGGTGAACCTCCCCTTTAAGCTGCCGTTGTATTTGGCTGGATGAGCAACAGTCATATTGGGGTAAAAAATTAGGAATTCACTGAATCCACTATTTTGGATTCGGCTGAACTCCCGAATCCTTCGTGAAAGATTTGGCGAATACCGAACCAAATCCAAACACTAATATGCATATGCAAAATTAGGAATGGGAGGGGGAAACATTTTTTTACTTCCTTGTTTTGTGACAAAAAGTCACACGATTTCCCTCCCTGCCCTTAATTTGCATATGCAAATTAGGATTCTGGTTCGGCCGGTCAGAAGGATTCAACCTAATTCTGCTGAAATCATGGGCAAATCCCGAATCATTGCCAAATCCCGAACCGAATCCTAGATTCGATGCATCCTTATAAAAACTGCACACACACTTCTAACTCATCCATTTTCAACCTGCACTGAGTCTAAATTGAAGCCCAAATTTACTCTTTTCTGATACCACGGTTGCTTCCCAACTACCAGTACAGGAGTAATGGAGGAAAAGTCTGTCCAATCACGACTTGCATGGGTAATAAGTAATCAGTTTGAATACACACTGCTGGTGCCTCATTTAGGACCTTATACTCCTAGGTCAGCAGGGCCAAACCCCCCAAAGGGTCCCCTAATTATTAATCATTGGGCCCCTGGGTGGAGGACCTTGACAACAAGTAGAATGGGGCCCAGAGGGAAAAAAATGACACTTGGATGCATCAAACATTCAGCTGTCAAAGGATGATGGGAGTTACAGTCTAACAATTGGTGAAGGGTTGCAGGTTGGACATTCCTGACGAAGACAGACTCGACTAGAAGCTGAGGGCAAGGCAAATTTCCCATGTTATCTTCACATTTTAGATATGACATTTATAAACGTACCCTCTATTGCCACCAGAGGGCACAACTTCCTAACAAAAATGCACATAAACCTGAGCCCACTGTGCTGTTAAACTTCAGCTCTCAATTTAATGTGTAGATCGGTTATTCCCAACCAGTAGCTCATGAGTAACATGTTCCTCTCCAACCCCTTGGATGTTGCTCCCAGTGGCCTCAAAGCAGGTGATTATTTTTTGAATTCCTGGCATGAAGGTAAGTTTTGGTTGTATAAAAACTAGGTGCACTGCCAAACAGAACCTCCTTTAGGCTGCCTGTCCACATAGGGGCTACCAAATAGCCAATCACAGCCCTTATTTAGCCCCCTTATTCATGCTTCCGTTGCTCCCAAACTCTTTTTTTTACATTTGAATGTGGCTCATGGGTAAAAAAGGTTGGGGACCCCAGGTCTAGAAGATAAAAAGGTACATAGTAATATCTGCTATAGTTTTTTTTTTTTACAAAACCTGAAGCTCATTCATTCATTTTGGGCAAATATTACCAACAATATTCCACCCTGTATTTTTTCAATTTCAAATTCAATTGAAATAATGGAATATCAGCACTTTTAAAGGAGACATAGGATAAATGAAAAAACCCTAATTTTGTAGGCAATTATGATTAATATATGGTGTTGATTTTACATGGTGCAAAAAATGTATATTATATTTAAAAAAAATAGCCCCTTTATTAGAGCTCCCTATAGATGATCTCTGTTCCCTGTTTCAAATGAGGGGTGGGCTCGTCCTAACGGTCCCTGCCTCTAAGGCAGGGATCCCCAACCTTTTGAACCCGTGAGCAACATTCAGAAGTAAAAGGAGTTGGGGAGCAACACAAGCATGAGAAATGTTCTTGGGGTGCCAAATAAGGGCTGTGATTGGCCATTTGGTAGCCCCTATGTGGATTGTCAACCTACATTGAGAATCTGTTTGGCAGTACAACTGGTTTTTATGCAATTAAAACTTGCCTCCAAGTCAGGAATTCAAAAATAATCACCTGCTTTGAGGCCACTGGGAGCAACATCCAAGGGGCTGGAGAGCAACATGTTGCTCACGAGCTACTGGTTGGGGATCACTGCTCTAAGGCATAGAGGAGGGGCAGACAATATTTGATTGACAACTGAGATTCTTAAATGAGTTTACAACAACTATGAATGCTTTAATTAAAAAAAAGAATTTGGATTTCATGTTTAATTTGGAAAGGCCTTTTATTATACAGATTTTTATGTCTGGGTGATAGATCAACTTTAAAGGGATTCTGTCATGATTTTTATGATGTAGTTTTTATTTCTAAATGACACTGTTTACACTGCAAATAATTCACTTTACAATATAAAATTTCATTCCTGAACCAGCAAGTTATTTAGTTGTAATATTGGTGTGTAGGTGCATCTCAGGTCATTTTGTCTGGTCATGTGATTTCGGAAAGAGCCAGCACTTTAGGATGGAACTGCTTTCTGGCAGGCTGTTGTTTCTCCTACTCAATGTAACTGAATATGTCTCAGTGGGACCTGGATTTTACTATTGAGTGCTGTTCTTAGGTCTACCAGGCAGCTGTTATCTTATGTTAGGGAGCTGTTATCTGGTTACATTCATATTGTTCTGTTGTTAGGCTGCTGGGGGGGGAGGGGAGGTGATATCAGTCCAACTTGCAGTACAGCAGTAAAGAGTGACTGAAATTTATTAGAGCACAAGTCACATGACTGGAGGCAGCTGGGAAACTGACAATATGTCTAGCCCCATGTCAGATTTCAAAATTAAATGTAAAAAAAAATCTGTTTGCTCTTTTGAGAAACGGATTTCATTTCAGAATTCTGCTGCAGTAGCACAATTAACTGACGCGTTTTGAAAAAAAAACCCGTCCCCATGACAGTATCCCTTTAACTCACATGAATTCAATTTTACTCTAAATTTGATTTATTTTAAAAATCGAATATTTCAAACTCGGACGAATTTTACCAACCCGAAAACTTGAATTGAATACGATTCGAATTTGACCAAACTGGATACGAGTTTTTTTTTTTTTAAACGAATGTCAGGAAGGCTCCAAACATCACCAAATTGGCCACTGGACCTCTCCCATTGACTTATACAGTAATTTGGCAGGTTTTAGGTGGCGAATAGTCGAATTCGAATTCTTACAGGGCCAGAGTATGATAAATCTCAAAAAACTAATTCAAACTTGAACCGAGTTTGGATAATTCCTTAGTTGAATGTGACAGTTTTGACCATGAAAAAAATTAGAAAATTTGAATTTTCAATTTGACCCTTAATAAATCTGCCCCCTAGTGATAATAAAACCTAACTGCAGATCAATGAACTTACACTGCAATGGAGTGGCGTGTGATATAGTACATTGGATTTTTCAAAATTTAAAAGCACAGTTTGAAGGTCAGTTAGGGTTAGGGATGCACCAAATCCACTATTCTGGATTTGGCCGAACCCCCAAATCCTTTGCAAAGATTCGGCCGAATACTGAACCGAATCCTAATTTGCATATGCAAGGGGAAGGGGAAAATATTTTTGACTTCCTTGTTTTGTGACAAAAAGTCATGTGATTTCCTTCCCCGCCCCTAATTTGCATATGCAAATTAGGATTTGGAATTGGTTCACTGGGCAGCAGGATTTGGCCGAATCCTGCTGAAAAAGGCCGAATCCTGGATTCTGTCCATCCCTAGTTAAGGTAAGATTTGGGGATATCTCCTAGATACACCTGAAAGCCCAGTTTGAAGGTAAGATAGGGTGATATTTGAGATTAAAACATATTTGATTTCCTAGATATTCTTGGAACAATGTCTTATACAACAACATGTTCCTATTTCTGTGACGGTCATATGAGTTCAGGGGGGCCCAGACCAGATGAAAGGCTGAACCTCCAAGAGGGGCTTTAAAAAGTCCAACAACCAGAGTCGTGCTGCTGCTCATCAGGCCAACACAGCCACACACAGACCTAACTGTGGAATAAGCAAACACACCACTTGAATACAAGTTGTTGGAAAAAGTTCAAGCTTCTATTAAATGAGTGTGTTTACTCTCTCGCTGCTCATTTCCAGCCCTTTCATTCTGTTTGTCGTCCTTCCTTTCAAATAGCTTTCATTTCAACGGGGAATTAAAGCTCGTTTAGTGCTCACACAATGAACTGAGGAGTAGGCGGCAGAAGTATAAAGCCCGGCTCGAAAGCGGAATGAAATAGAAACGTTAGCCGAGGTTCATCAATTTGCTCGGAGACGTAATCACACAATGAACTTTCCACGAGCCCCTTGATCCGGCACAAATAGCAATGGCATAGAAAAAATAATTATTTATTAAAGTCAATATTTTGCTAGCTTGCCCTTTTCCTCTGGAATGCCAACAAACACCTTACATTGTGACTCCAGGGGCTGCTTGTGCTCAACGTCTCATTTCCGATGGAAAGCAAAGCTGCCCTGTGTATCAGTTCAGCTGTCGGCTGAAGGAGGAGAACCCTCGCTGCAGGGAATACACATATATAAACAGAAATGATTACTTAGCCCCCAACACAATAGCCGGCCTCCTAAAAAGAAAAAAACAAGACTCATTTTTTTAAAATGGTGCCATGTGCAAAAAGTGCAATTTGCAGGCAAAAATGTGCATGTTTCTGCAGCATTTTTTCCCCCCAAATTTTATTATTTTGTGGACGCACTGCAACTTATAGTATTGAAGTACTCATGCAGGGGCGAATTAGTACCTGCTTTTGTGATTTGTTCACAATTTGTGGTGGGCAATTCTAAGTTAGGAATGGTGTGAAATCCCTCGCACCAATGTCTGTTGCACAAGAGCAGACCAAAGGGCACTATTTTGTATCCGACAGTCAGTAAAATCCAATATTGCGCGCACTTTCACGGATCAGCAGACAGCGGTGGTTTTAAAAGGCTTTATTTTCCCAACAATTCACCTAACGCGTTTCGTGTGTCATCACACGTACTGATAGGCACCTAAAACGCCTTTTGAAACCACCACGATCCGTAAAAGTGCGCTCAATATTGGATTTTACTGACTCTCGAGTCTCCCAAAGCCTACGGGTTTGGGGCGATGAACCCGGACCAGGGACTTCAAGAGGTGAGTGACCTGTATACAGGGCAGCCATCAGGGGGGGACAGGGGGGAGAGTTGTAGAGGGCCCCCGAGGGTAAGGGGGGCCCCAGCCATGCCACACTTACTTGATTAGCCGGCCCCCATCTTTCTGAGAACTGCTGACTTCGGGAAGGCATGGACGTTTAAGGGGCCGGGGGGGGCTGGCCACCAATTTTTTTTTCTCATGTGGGGTCCTAGCCACCAATATTTTGTAATGGGAGGCCCTGGCCACAAATGTTTTTTTTATGGGGGGCCCTGACCACCAATATCTTTTATTTTTTATTAACATGTGGGAACCCTAGCCACCAATATTTTTTTTGTTTTTTTACTGTGTGGTGGGGGGCGGACCTGTGGGGTGGGGAGGGCGGACCTGTAGATGGGGCTTGCGGTGGGATCAGCCCAGGGGGCCCAGGAAATGTTGTCGTATGGGGCCATGTGATTTCTGATGGCGGCCCTGCCTGTATATATTGAATGCCTGTGAATATAAATTGAATAAGCGATAGGTCCGGGGCATCTGCACCTGGGCCCACCAAGTTACAGGGTGAGCGGTGGCAACTATTAGCCCAAATTTATCAATTTCACAGAAGGGGGAATAGAGTTTGAGCGCAAGCAATTTTTGTTATATGGACTATTTTGAATTCGGCTGAATCCCTGAATACCGAACCAAATCGGAATCCTAATTTGCATATGGAAATTGGGGGTTAAAAAGGAAAACGTAGTGAAAAATTTTTTAACTCCTTGTTTTGTGACAAAAAGTCGCATGATTTCCCCTCCGGTCCCTCATTTGCTTATGCAAATTAAGATTCTGATTCAGTTCGGCCAAGCACAAGGATTCAGCAGAATCCGAATCCTGCTGCAAAAGCCAGAATCCGGACCCTGGATTTGATGCATCACTATTAAATACCAATGGAAAGCCAAGAAAATGAGCCATTATATATGCAATTATATATGCTAACACATTTACGTAGCAGAGATTATACTTCAGTCCCTGCCCCAATGGAGTCTAAGGTCAATCTATTGGCCAAGATTTTTTCCCAAAACCTTCCCTCATATCCACCCTCCCAATTAGCAAAGTAGACACTGAATATTATCAGCTCATAAAAGTGGCCCCTTATTTAAGCAGTAGAAATATTATTATTGGCCTTAGGTGGCCATTACCTTGATACCCCCTCTTGGGGCCTAAACAATTAAAACTTTTGTCCCCATAAGTCTTCACCCAAATGGATTTGCTAGAATTGTAGTAGAATTGAATAAACCTGATTAGAAGATTGATGCCATCCAATCATGAACGCCGATGGAGCCGTCATTCCCCCAAAAGGAATTCATGTAACCTTGAATTTTCTCAGTCAACAACTTGCCATTGAGTTCTGAGAAAAGGAAAAGACGCCAGCGTTTTTCAGGACTTAGAAACTTTTTCCACTAAATGATTGAGGAAGATCAATGCACTCCAATGCATTTCGCCTCAGTGTCGGACTGGCCCACCAGGATACCAGGAAAAGTCCCGGTGGGCCAAGGTGTCAGTGGGCCCTCATGCTGCTAAACATTTGTCCTATGTCATGGCCATTCCCCATTTCTATAAGAACAAAGAGGCTAAATAGATGGAATAATAGATTATAGTATGTAAAAGAAAGAAACTAGGAGAATAGAGGTTGAGTAAGGAGAGGAAGAATAATAGTACTAAGAGTGGGCCCCTGGTCTAAGATTAATTAGTGGGCCCCTAGTCAAAGGTTTTTTGGTGGGCCCCTGGTGTCCCAGTCCAACACTGTTTCGCCTGGTCTGAGCTGGCAAAGGCAAGTCTGGCAAAAGAGGTAAAATCCGCATCTTAGTGAATTTGCAGAGTAATGTCCATTCACCAGAGCGAAGATTCGCCTGGCGATAGAGAATGAGCGCTAGTGTCTGTCTCTTTCGCTAGCGAAGTTACGCCTGCGGCCGTTAGTAGTGTGGAGGACCTCAATAAATGTGGTGGGGGGTCTGGCAGGTGTATAGGGGACCCTGATACAGCAGCCCCAGTGGAATCCGGACAACTCAGTTTGACGCTGGATATTGCTGCGAAATCTGCTGACAAAAGCAGCAAAACAATGAACTATGTGCCGTGCTTTATTTTCCGCTATGGCGGAGAACCCATGCAATTGCTCACGTGCCTCTTGTTCTCCCTAAGCAGACGAGCATTTGCTAGACCTCTGAATAACAAACACTGTGCATTGTTATCCCATGGAAGTATCATTAACATTTAGGCTGCGAGTGATTGAAACATATTTCCTATAATTATACTGTACTGAGTAAGAGCAGCCAATTAGTTTCAGAACCATCTATTTGTGCGACTTATTGCCGTACGAATTTTGCTGATGCACAGAATTTATAATGTGATATAACATTTAGTAATCCAGTTACAAGCAAGGGATGATACAGCGGCATCAGGAGCTATTTTAGAGCACTTTAAAGGGCATGTAAAGGCAAAAAAAAATAAAATCCCATTTTTACTTTCTTTAATGAAAAAGAAACCTATCTCCAATATACTTTCATTAAAAAATGTGTACTGTTTTTATAAGAAACCTGACTGTATGCAGTGAAAGTCTCCCTTCATTTACTGCTGTGGATAGGAATTGTCAGACGGTCCCTAACTGCTGAGCAGGGAAACAATCATACTTATGAACAGCAGGGGGAGCCCCCGTCTTACTTCCCAGCCATGCAGAACTCAAGCAGCTTTGTTTATGACGATCCCTAAGCAGCCCAGACTACACTGAGCATGTGCACAGTCTTAGTCTTGCAAAGATGTATAACAAAGTTACAAGATGGTGACCCCCTGTAGCCAACTTTGAAAGCATAAATTATTTGTTTGATTAGGCTTGTGGTGCAGTAAGTTCATGTTTATATTTAGTATACAAAATACAGCATTTCTAGCCTTGTTCTTAGGGATGGGCGAATTTTTTCGCCTTGTTTCGCCGCAAAATTGCCGCCCATTGACTTGTATGGCGTCGTGCGTCAAAAAAAAATTGCCGCACGACAACATTTTTTTGATGACCATAGACTTTAATGGGAGTCGGCAACATTTCGCCAGCGGCGAATTTTTGGCAAAGCGAAACGGGTCAAATTCGCCCATCCCTACTTGTTCTATTTTAGACTTTACATGCCCTTTAATAGGAATCGAATGTGTTACACTTATTTGGCATTTCAGGAAATACACATTTATATTTTTCTTTAATTAGGTTTTGCGGGATGCTCGTAAAATGAAATGTGAGGGGAAGATAAGATGGGAAGGGCCCGTGAACTACGGTGAGAATGCAGGTTCTTCTTTATAAGGAGTCTAAGGGGCAGATTCACTAAGCTCGAGTGAAGGATTCGAATGAAAAATACTTCGAATTTCGAAGTATTTTTTTGGTACTTCGACCATCGAATTGGTTAAATTCGTTCGAATTCGAACGAAAACGAACGAATCGAACGAAAAATCGTTCGACTATTCGATAGTCGAAGTACTTGCCCTTTAAAAAAAACTTCGACCCCCTACTTCGGCAGGTAAAACCTACCGAAGTCAATGTTAGCCTATGGGGAAGGTCCCCATAGGTTTGCTAACCTTTTTTTGATCGAAGGATTTTCCTTCGATCGTTGGATTCAAATCCTTCGAATCGTTCGAATCGATCGAAGGATTAGCGCTAAATCCTTCGACTTCAATATTCGAAGTCGAAGGATTTCAATTCGAGGGTCGAATTTCGAAGTATTTTTAACTTCGAAATTCTACCCTTAATGAATCTGCCCCTAAGAGTAATCAATAGTGATGGACGATTCTGTCCCGTTTCACGGAAAATTTGCAAAACGCGTGGGCGATCCAACGGGATTTTTTTACCCGCCCGATCGAGATCTGGATGAATTTCGGCTAGATATCGATCGGGGAAGCCCGTTGGATGGCCCCCCACACACACATGGGCCTGTAAACTGCCGACTCGTGCTGTCGGCAGCTTTTATCAGCCTGTGTACAGGGGCCTTTGAAGATAACTCAATAGTAAAAATCCATGTCCCACTGCAACCATATTGAGTAGGAGAAACAATAGCTTATCTGAAAGCAGTTCCATAGTGCACCACTGGCTCTTTCTGAAATCACATGACCAGGCAAAATGACCCGAAATGCACCTACACACCAATATTACAACTAAAAAAATATACTTCTGGAACAAAATTGTATATGGTCGACTGAATTAGTCGCAGTGTAAACAGCGTAATTTAGAAACTACACCATAAAAATCATGACAGTATCCCTTTAAAGGGGTGGTTTACCTTTAAGGCAACTTTTACTATGTTATAGAATGGCCAATTCTAAGCAACTTTTCAGTTGGGTTTTAATTATTTATTTGTTTATAGTTTTATAGTTATTTGCCTTTTTCTTCTGACTCTTTGCAGCTTTCAAATGTGAGTCGCTGAATCCCTTCTAAAAAGCAAATGCTCTGTAAGGCTACAAATGTATTGTTATTGTTACTTTTTATTCCTCATCTTTCTATTCAGGCCTCTCCTATTCATATTCCAGTCTTTTATTCAAATCAGTGCATGGTTGCTAGGGGAATTGGGACACTAGCTACCAGATTGCTTAAAATGCAAATTAAAGAGCTGCTGAATAAAAAGCTAAATAACATAAATACCTTAAAAAAAAACATTAAAACCAATTGCAAATTGTCTAATATCACTCTCTACATCTTACTAAAAGTTATCTGAAAGGTGAACCACCCCTTTAAACAATACTCCACAGCCCCTGCCCTCTATTCCCAGCAGGGCCTCATCCAGAGACTAGGGCTACAGACAGACAGAGACCAGGGCTACAGATACAGAGACTAGGGCTACAGATAGACAGAGACTAGGGCTACAGATACAGAGACTAGGGCTACAGACAGACAGAGACTAGGGCTACAGATACAGAGACTAGGGCTACAGATACAGAGACTAGGGCTACAGACAGACAGAGACTAGGGCTACAGATACAGAGACTAGGGCTACAGATACAGAGACTAGGGCTACAGATAGACAGAGACTAGGGCTACAGATACAGAGACTAGGGCTACAGACAGACAGAGACTTGGGTTACAGATACAGAGTCTAGGGCCACAGAGAGACAGAGACTAGGGCTATAGATACAGAGACTAGGGCTACAGACATACAGAGACTTGGGTTACAGATACAGAGTCTAGGGCCACAGAGAGACAGAGACTAGGGCTACAGATACAGAGACTAGGGCTACAGAGAGACAGAGACTAGGGCTACAGAGACTAGGGCTACAGACAGAGACTAGGGCTACAGATACAGAGATTAGGGCTACAGAGACAGAGACTAGGGCTACAGATACAGAGACTAGGGCTACAGACAGACAGAGACTTGGGTTACAGATACAGAGTCTAGGGCCACAGAGAGACAGAGACTAGGGCTATAGATACAGAGACTAGGGCTACAGACAGACAGAGACTAGGGCTACAGATACAGAGACTAGGGCTGCAGATACAGAGACTAGGGCTACAGATACAGAGACTAGGGCTACAGAGACAGAGACTAGGGCTACAGAGGCAGAGACTAGGGCTACAGAGAGACAGAGACTAGGGCTACAGAGACAGAGACTAGGGCTACAGATACAGAGACTAGGGCTACAGAGACTAGGGCTACAGAGACAGAGACTAGGGCTACAGAGAGAGACAGAGACTAGGGCTACAGAGACAGAGACTAGGGCTACAGAGACAGAGACTAGGGCTACAGAGACAGAGACTAGGGCTACAGAGAGACAGAGACTAGGGCTACAGATACAGAGACTAGGGCTACAGAGAGACAGAGACTAGGGCTACAGATACAGAGACTAGGGCTACAGACAGACAGAGACTAGGGCTACAGATACAGAGACTAGGGCTACAGATACAGAGACTAGGGCTACAGATACAGAGACTAGGGCTACAGAGAGACAGAGACTAGGGCTACAGATACAGAGACTAGGGCTACAGACAGACAGAGACTAGGGCTACAGACAGACAGAGACTAGGGCTACAGACAGAGACTAGGGCTACAGATACAGAGACTAGGGCTACAGACAGACAGAGAATAGGGTCACAGAATGTCCCAGGCCGGTCTGAGTAACAGAAATTCCAATCAATTCCCACGGCTGCAGTTCCTGTGAGCGCCGGGAGATGTCAGTGTGCGCAATGGTTCAGCCAGTAATGAGGAAAATGGCAGAGAGTTGTCCGGGTCCGTTCGGAGCAGTAAGAAGAAGTTCGTGTCGCCTCTCCTGCTGACAGACACTGGCAGCTGTTACTTCTTGGGCTTTGTCACCTCAGCGCTTCTCGGGTTTCTCCAGTGTCGCTCCGCCCCGCGGCAGAACTCGGTAGAACTCGGCAGAACTCGGCAAGACTCGGCAGCAGCAGGGAGATTAGTTGTACCGGGACTGCCTGGAGGAGAAAGTGCTGCCCTCACGCACCGGCGATGGGAGGAAGAGTCTGGGCATGGCTGTAGCTGCAGGAGGAGCGCACAGGAGCGGGGGGCTGGAAGTGCTGCTCCGGGGGCGCTGGCACAAAGTTCTGGGCAACTTGTACGAGGGAACCCTGGTCCTGAGCGACGAGGAGCACCCGGAGGATTCCCCGAGCTCTAACACCTTCACCAATGGCACCAACAGCAGCAACTGCTCCCCGGGGGTCAGGACCGCCTTCACTGAACTGCCCGACTCTGTGCCCGAGGCCATTGGCAACAAGAAGAGGCCAGTGAAGGTGCTGAAGCAGGAGCTGGGGGGGCTGGGCATCAGTATCAAAGGGGGCAAGGAAAACAAGATGCCCATTCTCATCAGCAAGATCTTCAAGGGACTAGCGGCCGACCTGACTCAGTCCTTGTATGTGGGAGATGCCATACTAGCTGTCAATGGGCTGGATCTGAGGGATGTCACTCATGATGAGGCGGTGCAGGTGCTAAAGAAAACTGGCAGAGAGGTGATACTGGAGGGTAAGTGTAGCCATAGGGGCATGTGCCATCTCTACTGGGGCATGTGCCACTTATAACCTGGGCAGCCAGTGCCACTGACTCAACCAAAGATATTTCCATTCAGGACTGCAACCTGGTGACCACAGAGTATGTGTTCTACTAACTATTCACAACACTATCTGTACAGGTCTATACCTGTCTATAGTATAGGGATAATAGTAAGCACTGCGTATCTTGACAGCGCTATATAAATAAATGATGATGATAATAGTCTCTGGGAAGGGAGAGTGGCTGTGGGATAGCAGGTATAGTAGGGAGAGATGGTGCCTATAGTAACAGTGGGGATAATAGTCTCTGGGAAGGGAGTGTGACTGTGGGATAGCAGGTATAGTAGGGAGAGATGGTGCCTATAGTAACAGTGGATAATAGTCTCTGGGAAGGGAGTGTGACTGTGGGATAGCAGGTATAGTAGGGAGAGATGGTGTCTATAGTAACAGTGGATAATAGTCTCTGGGATGGGAGTGTGACTGTGGGATAACAGGTATAGTAGGGAGAGATGGTGTCTATAGTAACAGTGGATAATAGTCTCTGGGAAGGGAGTGTGACTGTGGGATAGCAGGTATAGTAGGGAGAGATAGTGCCTATAGTAACAGTGGATAATAGTCTCTGGGAAGGGAGTGTGACTGTGGGATAGCAGGTATAGTAGGGAGAGATGGTGCCTATAGTAACAGTGGGATAATAGTCTCTGGGAAGGGAGTGTGACTGTGGGATAGCAGGTATAGTAGGGAGAGATGGTGCCTATAGTAACAGTGGGATAATAGTCTCTGGGAAGGGAGTGTGACTGTGGGATAGCAGGTATAGTAGGGAGAGATGGTGCCTATAGTAACAGTGGGATAATAGTCTCTGGGAAGGGAGTGTGACTGTGGGATAGCAGGTATAGTAGGGAGAGATGGTGCCTATAGTAACAGTGGATAATAGTCTCTGGGAAGGGAATGTGACTGTGGGATAGCAGGTATAGTAGGGAGAGATGGTGCCTATAGTAACAGTGGGATAATAGTCTCTGGGAAGGGAGTGTGACTGTAGGATAGCAGGTATAGTAGGGAGAGATGGTGTCTATAGTAACAGTGGGATAATAGTCTCTGGGAAGGGAGTGTGACTGTGGGATAGCAGGTATAGTAGGGAGAGATGGTGCCTATAGTAACAGTGGATAATAGTCTCTGGGAAGGGAATGTGACTGTGGGATAGCAGGTATAGTAGGAGAGATGGTGCCTATCTTAACAGTGGATAATAGTCTCTGGGAAGGGAGTGTGACTGTGGGATAGCAGGTATAGTAGGGAGAGATGGTGTCTATAGTAACAGTGGGATAATAGTCTCTGGGAAGGGAGTGTGACTGTGGGATAGCAGGTATAGTAGGGAGAGATGGTGTCTATAGTAACAGTGGGATAATAGTCTCTGGGAAGGGACTTGATACTAGGGCACCACCAATAACCCTGCAACGACAGTGAACAGTAGGTTTGCATTCCCCTGCCTCTGTAATGGCTCATTATTTACTCATATACTATATGTATGGACAAGCAGTTCCGGAAAAGGAATCCCAAGCATTAATGAAATAAACAGACTTCATTAGCAGCCGTGCAGGCAGTGAATTTCCTGATACTCAGGTTCCATTATACCCCCCCCCCCACTAACTTGTAGGTGTCAAATGTTTTTGTAGCTTTCACTTCTTGGGTGCTGGGGAGGAAATTAGAGAATATTGTGTAATTTACCTTCTATTGCAAGTAGGGCCTCCATCATAAATCACGGGGCTCCGTACAACAACTTTTTCTGGGCCCTGCCCAACACCACACCCCCCCAAAACACAGTAAAACATGTAACCTAAAGTAAAAGTAAACTAATACATGAATGCTAAACCCAATTGATGGCCAAGCCCCCCTTACAAGTTAATACTATTGGTGATCAGGGCCCCATAAAAAAATGTAAACTTAGGTGGTGCTCTGTCTGGGAACTGTGTTGCTTAGGGGTTCCAAATACAGCCAGAACAAGAAGCCAATCAGATGGCACATGCAAAATGTGAGGAATATTTTTGGTTTATTGAGTTTGGGGGATCTACTCCCTTTCTCGATGTTCATCAGTGGAACTTAGCTTCTTCTTTCTTGACCTCGGTGATGGCAAATTATTCGTTTTTTTTCTACAGCATTCGTTTTTGGGTCTTTCTGCAACTTTGGGTCTTTCCACAGCTTCCTTCGCCACTTTGGGTCTTTGCATGATCTTAAGGGGGGCTTTTTCAGAGAGTGCAGCACAGCTGGGCCCCTTTCACCTTAGATTTTGCCTGGAAAACTGTCCTCGCTGTGCCCCCCTGATGCAATTCAGGGAGGTGTGAACAAACAGTGTTTAGGGCCAAGCCTTTCCCATTATTATATTAGTATTGCCCTCTGTATTCTCAGAGCCCCAATCCCCCTATCTGTGTATCCCCTCTCCTTGTATCCCTGTACCCCCTCTCCTTGTATCTCTGTATCCCCTCTCATTGAATCCCTGTATCCCCTCTCCCTGTAGCCCCTCTCCTTGTATCTCTGTATCCCCTCTTCTTGTATCCCTGTATCCCCTCTCCTTGCATCTCTGTATCCCCTCTACTTGTATCCCTGTATCCCCTCTCCTTGTATCCCCTCTACTTGTATCCCTGTATCCCCTCTCCTTGTATCCCCTCTACTTGTATCCCTGTACCCCCTCTCCTTGTATCCCTGTATCCCCTCTCCTTGCATCTCTGTATCCCCTCTCCTTGTATCCCTGTATCCCCTCTCCTTGTATCCCCTCTCCTTGTATCCCTGTATCCCCTCTCCTTGTATCTCTGCATCCCCTCTACTTGTATCCCTGTATCCCCTCTCCTTGTATCCCTCCCTGTACCCCCTCTCCTTGCATCTCTGTATCCCCTCTCCTTGTATCCCTGTATCCCCTCTTCTTGTATCCCCTCTACTTGTATCCCTGTATCCCCTCTCCTTGTATCTCTGTGTCCCCTTTCCTTGTATCTCTGTATCCCCTCACCTTGTATCCCCTTTCCTTGTATCTCTGTATCCCCTCTTCTTGTATCCCTTTTTCCCTCTCCTTGTATCCCCTCTCCTTTTATCTCTGTATCCCCTCTCCTCATATCTCTGTATCCCATCTCCTTGTATCCCCCCTCCTTGTATTACTGTATCTCCTCTCATTGTATCTCTGTATCCCCTCTCCTTGTATCTCTGTATCCCTCTCCTTGTATCCCCTCTCCTTTTATCTCTGTATCCCCTCTCCTCGTATCTCTGTATCCCATCTCCTTGTATCCCCTCACCTTGTATTACTGTATCTCCTCTCATTGTATCTCTGTATCCCCTCTTCTTGTATCCCTGTATCCCCTCTCCTTGCATCTCTGTATCCCCTCTACTTGTATCCCTGTATCCCCTCTCCTTGTATCCCCTCTACTTGTATCCCTGTATCCCCTCTCCTTGTATCCCCTCTACTTGTATCCCTGTACCCCCTCTCCTTGTATCCCTGTATCCCCTCTCCTTGCATCTCTGTATCCCCTCTCCTTGTATCCCTGTATCCCCTCTCCTTGTATCCCCTCTCCTTGTATCCCTGTATCCCCTCTCCTTGTATCTCTGCATCCCCTCTACTTGTATCCCTGTATCCCCTCTCCTTGTATCCCTCCCTGTACCCCCTCTCCTTGCATCTCTGTATCCCCTCTCCTTGTATCCCTGTATCCCCTCTTCTTGTATCCCCTCTACTTGTATCCCTGTATCCCCTCTCCTTGTATCTCTGTGTCCCCTTTCCTTGTATCTCTGTATCCCCTCACCTTGTATCCCCTTTCCTTGTATCTCTGTATCCCCTCTTCTTGTATCCCTTTTTCCCTCTCCTTGTATCCCCTCTCCTTTTATCTCTGTATCCCCTCTCCTCATATCTCTGTATCCCATCTCCTTGTATCCCCCCTCCTTGTATTACTGTATCTCCTCTCATTGTATCTCTGTATCCCCTCTCCTTGTATCTCTGTATCCCTCTCCTTGTATCCCCTCTCCTTTTATCTCTGTATCCCCTCTCCTCGTATCTCTGTATCCCATCTCCTTGTATCCCCTCACCTTGTATTACTGTATCTCCTCTCATTGTATCTCTGTATCCCCTCTCCTTTTATCCTTGTATCCCCTCTCCTTGTATCCCCTCTCCTTTTATCTCTGTATCCCCTCTCCTTGTATCCCCTCTCCTTTTCCTTGTATCCCCTCTCCTTGTATCCCCTCTCCTTTTATCTCTGTATCCCCTCTCCTTGTATCCCCTCTCCTTGTATCCCCTCTCCTTTTATCTCTGTATCCCCTCTCCTTGTATCCCCTCTCCTTTTATCTCTGTATCCCCTCTCCTTGTATCCCCTCTCCTTTTATCTCTGTATCCCCTCTCCTTGTATCCCCTCTCCTTGTATCCCCTCTCCTTTTATCTCTGTATCCCCTCTCCTTGTATCCCCTCTCCTCATATTCCCTTTCCAGTTCTATGGTTGGGAGGTTACTGTAGGGTAGCACGTTCCTCTGTTTCCCAGCATGTTTGTGCAGTGTGCGTCTGCAGGGTTCAAACAGGGACTGAGAATCTCATGCTACTTTTATCTATGTTATGATAATTTGTTATTGATACATTTATGGTAGATAGGGGATTCAATGTATACATCATAATGATTTTAGCTCTAAGAAAGAATTGGTGGATAAGTATACTACTAAAAGTAACTGACAGCGTCCAGGCTATTGGATGAAAGGAGTGTCCATCATGGGAAGGTTGCTGGGCTGCAGCATACACAATGGTGTAGTGTTGTATTTGTTCGTTGCTAGGGAGACAGGCTAAGGGCATAGCTTGCATCGCTCTGCTGGACGTATGGTCCACGGAAATGACGCAGGCGAATGTGACGTCACATACCCGGAAGTGAACTAATTTATTTATTAGAATAAAAAAAAATTGCATAAATTCAAAATTCGACCTTTGATAAAGTATGATGTAGAAGGCCATAGTCTGAGACAATTTGCAATTGGTTTTAATTTCCTAATTCAAAAACTATAAAAAAAGAAATAATGAAACCGATTGAAAAATTGCTTCGAATTAGCCATTTTATAACATACTAAAAGTTAAATTAAAGGTGAACCATCCCTTTAAAATGGCACACGTGTTGTAATATCTTATCAAGGTGTATGCCATCTTATCTGCACACAGCATCTTATCAGGGTACATCATCTTATCATTGTACAGCATCTTATCTGCACACAGCATCTAATCATGGTACGCCATCTAATCTTGGAATGTTTATTGGAAACTGAATGCAAGTTGAAATGTTTGGCATACAAGGGTTGTAATAATAAAGGCCAAGAAAGGCCAAATGGTCTGTCAAAAATTATACTTGCTGCCCCTCGTGAATATAGCTCTGCCCTACACTACACAGGCAGCTCTGTATTCATTTGGAAAATGCAGGAGAAGCCAAAGGCACAGTACAGGGTGAAAAGTGTGGAAACCGGCTTCTAAGCACCCAATGACCTCTCTTGGGCACATTTATCAAGGTGCCACATGTTCCCTTGAAAAACAACATTGAGTAATGGAGTCATATTCTGTCTAAATCAGTGCTGTAATTGGGGTGGGATGCAGAGGGATGCCATCCCTTCACTTTTTTTATTTCTGTGAAATAGTATCCCCTCAGTGGGGATGCAAGAGTTTTGAATTCCGGAATTTTTTTTTGCTCCTCTCAACTTTTGCATGCAAATAAAATGAAAATGAGGTAAAATATAATATAGTTAAATATATATAGGATAAAAGGAGAGAAAAGATTGCTGGGAGAGAAGTAGAGAAGAGTTAGAATAGTGTTAAACAGATAAAGGGGGTGGAGGCATCAGGGAGGGTTATAGAGAAAAGGAGAGAAGAAGAAAACAGGGGAAAATGGAGGTATTAAACAGATGCAGATTAAGGAATAATGAGAGAATGATATATATGAAATAATCTTGGGTCATATAGAATATGATGGGGTTGTGCTATGTTATGACACACAATACACAGACAAGGAGCTGTGATTGCAGAAGATGAATTGTCAGCCAAGAAGGCAAATTCAAAATTTCGATTTTGGGGTCCCTCCAGGTCACATACAGTACTTACTTAAATCTATGCATACTGGGCATCATACTGTGCATTAGAAGGAAATACTACAATGGAAATAGCAAAATGGCTTTGCTTTAAAGTAGGTGAAACCAGAAAGTATTGGTGTGTGATAGTGATGTGCGGGCCGACCTCGCACCCCCTTTCCAGGTCATGGGCTGGTGCCGGTTGAGCTCTTCTGACCTTCCAAATGCGGGCTTCCAACTTCCAGGTTGAACTTTTATAGACGCGCGCCTCTCGCCCGTCCTTTTTTGCGGGTCTATAAAAGGAACCCGGAAGTCGAGGGCGGGTGGCGGCAGGGTCGGACTGTGGGGCCCGGGGCCCACCGGGACTCCAGTCCAGGGCCCCCCATCCCCCTGCTGTGACGCGCCGTTCCCCCAGTCTCTTGAAAACTACACTCAAATGCTCTTTGGATCCCAACTGGATTTTCATAGCAAGTGGGTCAGAGTCCATAACGCTGAGCATTTTAATTACACTTCATGATTTAGCTTTAGTTTCCCTTTAAAGAAAGGCAGGTGACAAAGGGGCTTCTTTTAGCACACAGTGTGACGCTCACCACCCAGAGCATCCCTCCACTTTTTTCACTCCAATTCAAGCACTACTCCCGCCCCTAATTTGCGTATTCAAATTAGGATTCGGGCGGGCAGAAGTATTCGGCCAAATCCGAATCCTGCTGAAAAAGGCCGAATTCCATACTGAATCCTGAATTTGGTGCGTCCCAACTTTTAAAGGACATTACATTTTTAAAAAGTCAGTTTTATATTAGTATTAGTATCATTTTAAGGTGGGAAGTAACATTTTGGGGGCCTAAAAAATAATTTGCTGCTGGCCCAGTAATATCTAGCCAAGCCACTGCTGCTGAGCATGTTACATAATTCAAACGCCGTACAAAAATAAAGGCCAACTCAAATGATAAAAAAAATTGCACTTTAATAAGCAGGAAAATTTCCTGGTGATTTTTATGGCAAATTTTCTTACTGACTCGTCGCTGAACCCTAATCCATTCCACGTTTCTGTATCCGCCAGCCATTATTCATTATCTGCATGTGATTCCACTGGAGCACAGTCCCTTGTTTGCGGCAGAACCAGATTAATGTGTATGTGCAATGTGCATGACATGACTATTGCTTTCCCTTTAACCCAGCATTCCTGTAGGACTATACCATTTTCCCAGGGCCTCCCCGACAGTCAGCGCCCGTGGAACGATCACTATTTTAGTTCCTGGGAAAGGGAAAATGCCTTTCTCATTCCTATATAAAAATCTAAAGATAGAAGGGTACAATTAAACTGGACGGAGGTGTATAATTGTGGCTTGTTGTGCAACTCTGAACAACTGTGCCGACTGGACTTTTATGTTTAATCAGCGCCACATTCTGAACGTTTGATACTTTCAACCGTAGTCTCCCCAAGCTGCGTTATGTGTTTATTTGTATAGGATGCTATTTAAATGGCTCAGCCACTGCTTTATACTGAAACACATTATACTGCCAGGATATAATTATTAAACTTTTTTTATAATGGTAATTTTTAGTATGTTATAGAATAGCTAATTCTAAGCATTATTTTTTAGTTATAAAAATCGCGTGACTTTTTGTCACAAAACAAGGAAGTAAAAATAGTTTTCCCTTTCCCACCCTTAATTTGCATATGCAAATAAGGATTCGGTTCGGTATTCGGCCAAATCTTTTGCGAAGTATTCGGTGGTTTGGCCGAATCCAAAATAGTGGATTCAGTGCATGCCTATTTTTATTACTCATCTTTCTATTCAGTCCCTCTCCTATTTATATTCTAGTTGCTTCTTCAAATCGGCATATGGTTTCTAGGGGAAGTTGGACCCTAGCAACCAGATTGCAAATTGGAGAGAATAAAAAACCAAATAGCTCAAAATCCGCAAACAATAAAAAAATGAAAACCAATTGTAAAATGTCTCCGAATATCGCTCTCTACATTGTATAAAAAGTTAACTCAAAGGTGAACAACCCCTTTAATAATACTGTGTTATTTTGTGACACATAGAGGTTCAGTTACAGTCCTGTTATTGCGCGGGCTACTGGCCTATAGCTGTCTTTCTGTGTGGCGTACATGTGCTACATTACTGCTCAAGGTTGTGCTATTGCCTACAGTGGAATGTGATGTTGTATTGGCTGGTGGTATTTGAAATGGGGCATTGAACACACAAGATGTTCGCTCACACTAACATTTTTGTACTGTTGGCATTTAGAGGACCCACTGGTAATACCAGCGCTCTGTATATGTCATATATCACCCCTATTAATAACATTGTAATTGAGTACCATTCTTCCAGGCATGATCAGAAAATGCTATAATTTAGGTGGCCTCTGGGGGCCTCATCATACAGGGCACATTCCTGGCATACATAAAAAACACACATGGAAACCCATAACCTTTCCCAGCAGGCGCGGTAGAAGAGCAAGGAGAATATTTATTGGCACCATAAAGCAATTGTGTTTTGCACTGGGGTCATTGTGTTTATGTGTGACTATATAAAGTGTATTTGGCATTATATACAGTGTATTCTGCATTAAATAAAGTGTATGTGGCATTATATAAAATGTATGCGGCATTATATAAAGTGTATGCGGCATTATATACAGTGTATGCTGCATTAAATAAAGTGTATGCTGCATTATATAAAATGTATGCGGCATTATATAAAGTGTATGCGGCATTATATACAGTGTATTCGGCATTATATACAGTGTATTCTGCATTATATATACAGTACAGTATATACAGAGGAAAATGTAAAATCAGGGAAATGTATTATGCCTAATATATAGGTGGGACCACAAAACATTATTGTGATACAGGGCTGCCATCAGTATTCATGTGGCCCTATACTACAATACCTATGTGAAGTTAGCAGGGACTCCAGGTATTAGCCGACTGGCCCTCTGAGAGGTGGGCCCTGCCAATAAGCAATATGAGGCCCAACACACACCTGACCCATCCCAACTGAACCCCCATTATATCCTGATGTAGACAGAGCCATGGTAATTTATTCTGTGATCCGTCTTGTTTTTTTAGTCATATTAGAATGACTCCATTTTTTTCTGTGCAGCTTGGAATTTAGATTGCAAGCCCGTTGTTCCAGTTTTCATTGCTAGGCTCTCTATCCATAGTATCTGGTTGCTTGGACACATAGGATAGGAATCATTTATTAATGCCCCTGCTGCTCATTCATTTCCTGCCCTGTCCTTAAAGGGATACTGTCATGGGGAAAAAATGTTTTTTCAAAACGCATCAGTTAATAGTGCTGCTCCAGCAGAATTCTGCACTGAAATCAGTTTCTCAAAAGAGCAAACAGATTTTTTTAAATTTAATTTTGAAATCTGACATGGGGCTAGATATATTGTCAGTTTCCCAGCTGCCCCCAGTCATGTGACTTGTGCTCTGACTTCAGTCACTCTTTACTGCTGTACTGCAAGTTGGAGTGATATCACCCCCTCCCTTCCCCCCCCCCCAGCAGCCAAACAAAAGAACAATGGGAAGGTAACCAGATAGCAGCTCCCTAACACAAGATAACAGCTGCCTGGTAGATCTAAGAACAACACTCAATAGTACAATCCAGGTCCCACTGAGACATATTCAGTTACATTGAGTAGGAGAAACAACAGTCTGCCAGAAAGCAGTTCCATCCTAAAGTGCTGGCTCTTTCTGAAATCACATGACCAGGCAAAATGACCTGAGATGCACCTAAACACCAATATTACAACTAAAAAATACACTTGTTGGTTCAGGAATGAAATTTTGTATTGTAGAGTGAATTATTTGCAGTGTAAACAGTGTAATTTAGAAATAAAATCAAATTTGACTTAAAGGAGAACTAAAGCCTAACCAAAGAAGTAGCTATAAATGTTGTACATTATGTTTTGTGCTTCTGTACCAGCCCAAGGCAACCACAGCCCTTTCGCAGTAAAGATCTGTGTCTCCAAAGATGCCCCAGTAGCTCCCCATCTTCTTTTCTGCTGATTCACTGCACATGCTCTGTGCTGCTGTCACTTACTGAGCTTAGGGACCCACTCACAATATACAGTACACATAGAATAGAAATGTCACAATATAAGGCTGATTAGTAATTAATACAGATAATTACTACATGGCAGCACAGAAACCAGTGCAATTAGCATCAGAATTTAATAATCAGCAAACCTGTAGCATCAGCTTATATTACAGCCAGGGAAGCTCATTTTCTGCTGGATAATTAGTGACGAGCCCTAAGCTTAGCTTCTCAACAGCCAATCAGAGCCCACTGAGCATGTGAGTGTCACAGACACTTTCCAAGATGGTGACCCCCTGTGACAAGTTTGAAGTCCTGGATCATTGCTGCTATTGACAAGCTGAAACTTTAGCCTCGTGCAATAAGTTCACTATATAAAATATGACATATCCAGTCATATTCATTTTTCGGATTTAGTTCTCTTTTAATATAATCAGGAATTTGTATCAGTCACTGCAACAGTTAAGGATAATGTCCTCATAATCACATTTGTAACATAATGTAAGAGAAGGGGGTTTGCACCAATTCCTTTAATCTGATTTAAAGCGGTGCATCCGTATTCCTCGGAAGTGCAGACAGATTGTGCAAGAGAGAGTTTCCTGGGCACGCTCCCACCTGCACAATTTGGCACAGAACGCTGAGTGACCTTGCATTGTGAAACTATGATTATTAATATATAACGTGCCCTTTTATATTGCATGAGTTCTTACACTTCAAAAAGTGTAGCAGGCCGGTTCTCCTCCAACCAACCAACTTCCGCCACATTGTTTCAGGAGTTGGAAACAGCAGTGCAGAGAATGCAAAGAGCCTGAGAGTTTCTGCTTTTAATAGCAATTACATAACTTTAAAACCATTGAACATGTTTAATGAATATTGGAAAGTTGTTTAAAATGACAGTTTATTTCATTATGCCCTCTAACCAGGACGTGTCTTTGTTTTCAGTAATTGGTGAGATTCATGACCCTTTAAAGTGATCCTGTCATCGGAAAACATGTTTTTTTTTCAAAACGCATCAGTTAATAGTGCTACTCCAGCAGAATTCTGCACTGAAATCCATTTCTCAAAAGAGCAAACAGATTTTTTTATATTAAATTTTGAAATCTGACATGGGGCTAGACATTTTGTCAATTTCCCTGCTGCCCCAAGTCATGTGACTTGTGCCTGCACTTTAGGAGAGAAATGCTTTCTGGCAGGCTGCTGTTTTTCCTTCTCAATGTAACTGAATGTGTCTCAGTGGGACATGGATTTTTACTATTGAGTGCTGTTCTTAGATCTACCAGGCAGCTGTTATCTTGTGTTAGGGAGCTGCTATCTGGTTACCTTCCCATTGTTCTTTTGTTTGACTGCTGGAGGGAAAGGGAGGGGGTGATATCACTCCAACTTGCAGTACAGCAGTGAAGAGTGATTGAATTTTATCAGAGCACAAGTCACATGACTTGGGGCAGCTGGGAAATTGACAATATGTCTAGCCCCATGTCAGATTTCAAAATCGAATATAAAAAAATCTGTTTGCTCTTTTGAGAAACCGATTTCAGTGCAGAATTCTGCTGGAGCAGCACTATTAACTGATTCATTTTGAAAAAAAATTTTTTCACATGACAGTATCCCTTTAAGTTGTTATATAAGCTAACAAAAATAAATGCTAGTCGTTTATTAAGCTGTCATGTAGTCTCCGGCTGGTGCTCTACCTGGGCCTTCTTGGACGAGTATTAGTATATTTGGGGCAGCAGCAGAAAATGCCTGCTAAATAACGCAGTCGCCCGCTGAGATCAGAGAATTTAGCCGCATGCAGCAAAACAGTTCTGCGGGGAAAGAGCCAGAAAGTTTGGAAGCGGCTAACATGGCAGCTCTTGGGCAAGCGAAGGGCAAAGTGAGAAACTGGAGACACAAGTGGAGTGGTGCCAGCAGTTCCTAGTAAACTGCATAGGCCAAAAAGGCTTATTTTAGTACAGGTATGGGATCACTTATCAGGAAACCTGTTATCCAGAAAGCTCCGAATTACGGAATGGCCGTCTCCCATAGACTCCATTTTTATCCAAATAATCCAAATTTTTAAAAATTTATTTTTCTGTGTAATAATAAAAGAGTAGCTTGTACTTGATCCCAACTAAGATATCATTAATGGATTTATTGGAAGCAAAACCAGCCTATTGGGTTTATTTAATGTTTACATGATTTTCTAGTAGACTTAAGGTATGAAGATACAAATTACGTAAAAAATCAGATATCTGGAAAAGCCCAGGTCTCGAGCATTCTGGATAACAGGTCCCATACCTGTACTTTACTTGGAGCAGGGTGATGGGAGTTGTATTTCTATAATAGAGTGGCTGAAGTTGCCCTTTGCTGGGATGCCCAGATACTCTTTTCGACAGGTATATATTAAGGTGGCACTGGACCTTTACTGCTCCCCTGAACACATGGAATGACATCACACGCACTGTGCTTGTGACATCACTTTCACATTTATGTTACTTCCGGGATCACGAAAATGGGCCCTGTACCCCTCAAGCCCCCAGCTCTGCCGCCAGATTTAGATTGGTGGTTCCTCTTTTATGTTAACTTTCAATATGTTATAGAAACAACTTTTCAATTGGCCTTCATTTATTCTTTCTTATAGTTTTTGAATTATTTTCCTTTTTCCGACTGACCCATCTAAAAAACAAATGCTCTGTAAGGCTACAACTTTATTTTTATTGTTACTTTGCATTACTCATCTTTCTATTCAGGCCTCTCCTATTCATATTCCAGTCTCTTATTCAAATCGATGCACGGTTGCTAGGGTAATTTAGATCCTAGCAACCAGATTGCTGACTTTGCAAACTGGAGAGCTAATGGTGTCTCTAGCTCCCACCTCTGCTCCTTTCAGTCTGTCTTATAGAATGGCTAATTCTAAACATCTTTTCGATTGATCTTCGTGTCTTATTTATTCGAGTTTTTGAATGATTTGCCTTTTTCTTCTGACTCCAGTTTTTACATGTGGGGTCAGTGACCCCCTCAAAAACAAATGCTCTGTAAGGCTACAAATGTAATGTTATTGCTACTTTTTATTACTCATCTTTCTATTCAGGCCTCTCCTATTCATATTTCCGTCTCTTTTTCAAATGAATCCATGGTTGCTAGGGTAATTTGGATCCTAGCAACCAAATGGCTGAAACTGCAAACTGGAGAGCTGCTGAATAAAAAACTAAATAACTCAAAGACCCACAAATAATAGGAAATTAAAACCAATTGCAAATTGTCTTAGAAAATCACTTACTACAATATACTAAAGGTTAAAGGAGAACTAAAGACTAAAAATAATTATGGCTAAAACGCCATATTTTACATAATAAACTTTTTGTGCGAGGCTAAAGTTTGAGCTTGTCAATAGCAGCAATGATCCAGGACTTCAAACTTGTCACGGGGGGTCACCATCTTGGAAAGTGTCTGTGACACTCACATGCTCAGTGGGCTCTGATTGGCTGTTGAGAAGCTAAGCTTAGGGCTCGTCACTAATTATCCAGCAGAAAATGAGCTTCCCCTGTAATATAAGCTGATGCTACAGGTTTGCTGATTATTAAATTCTGATGCTAATTGCACTGGTTTCTGTGCTGCCATGTAGTAATTATCTGTATTAATTACTATTCAGCCTTATATTGTGACATTTCTATTCTATGTGTACTGTATATTGTGAGTGGGTCCCTAAGCTCAGTAAGTGACAGCAGCACAGAGCATGTGCAGTGAATCAGCAGAAAAGAAGATGGGGAGCTACTGGGGCATCTTTGGAGACACAGATCTTTACTGCTAAAGGGCTGTGGTTGCCTTGGGCTGGTACAGAAGCACAAAACATCATGTACAACATTTCTAGCTACTTCTTTAGTTAGGCTTTAGTTCTCCTTTAAGTCAAATTTGATTTTATTTCTAAATTACACGTGCATGAAATGTCACACACTTGCATATTATTCATGTATTGCTTTGAAGTTCTTAGTAATCAGCTTGTGCTCTGAAGGATCTAGGAAACTTTTCATCTATGAGGTTGAGATTGGTTCAGCTCAGCAGTCACCTACAAATAGGCAGAGACACGAAAACACATCAGAAAAGGCAAGCAACGCTTTCATTTTTTTTTTAAATGTGAAATATTCTACTAAATAGAAGACATTAAGGGGCTACAGGGATGGGGCATGTGCGTTTTTAATCCAAAACTGTCGGTCACAAACAATTTTTGTCATTTTCACAAGAACATTAAACACCTCGAGGCTTATTTGTTATGGGGATATGAGAGAGGAATTGTGTAACTGGGCTTTATTAAAGGGTATTTTTATTCAATTTACTACACAAGATTTTATCATGACAAGAGCAAGAGGTGTGGTCAGGCAGTAACGTAACTATCCATCTCCAGGCCCGGGTGCAGATTCACATGTGTGCGAACCTCTGGTGGGCCTCAAGATGGTGTGGGCCCACGTGCAATCACTTCCTGGTAGTTCCGTCACTGTGGTAACGGCATAACAGGCCATGGTCCGGGTGATATATATTGTGAACACTTCCTAGAGTGTGTGCCTGAGCCCCAGCTTTGTTGAAGGGGAGGCAGAATCCAGGCTGGAACAAGGCGGAGGCAGAAGAGGCATAGTGCAGTAATGGTGGGTGCCAGGCACGTACCTTTTCATTTGTCTATTCCTGGTTCGGACCCTTGTACCCCCACCGCTGCTTGTCTCCGTTGCACCTCTTTGTGCACTCCTCCTTCTACCACCACACGGCGTCACAGAGCGTGACGAGGAGGGGGCGAGGTGGCCGGCTGGGTTGCCTAGGGTACCCAGCTAGGTTTGCCACCTTTCTGTATGAAGGAATGTAAAGGTTTTCCTATGCCCCAGGGAATGTGTTAGACTTTTTTCCCAGAGGGGAGTGGGAGTAGTTCCCAGAGGTTATAAAAGGGATATTCCCATGTGTTCGGCCTCTCTTTCTGGTGCACCCACTCGCTGGGGAGGTGATGTGTGCCTGGGAGGGCCTGAGGTGGAGGTAGGCCTCAGTATAGGAGCAAGCAAGTGTCAGGTCAGAAACTGTAATATGTCACAATAGGAGTGACAGATAGGTTCAGGAAAGTTAGTGAGCAGCTAAAGCTCCAATGAGGAGTTTAGTGAAGGGTTAGCACCTGTGGTGACAAGGCCGCCAGGTTAGGGACTCAAGTGGTCAGGCTCAGGGATAGAGAGATCCTTGGAGTGTAAGACCGGCTGTCAGAATCACCTTCAATGGGGATTGTGCACCAAAGGCAGCCAAGGTGATTCAATTCAGAAAGCTGACTAACAAAGGATCAGACAGTACAACTGTGTAAATGACCTGCTGCCACTACTTGTTCGTGGAGTTACCATCTGAGCATGCGCCTTGAATATGTGATTGACCATTGAGAAGTGCACCACCAGTTCAATAAATTGTTCTGCTGTTTTAAAGAACCACTGGCGCCCAAAGTAATTTAATCAAGAGCTGTGTAGCAACCCTACGCCCGGCCTTCTTGACCCAGCTCTGGCCAGAATACCATTTTATTATTTATATCTATTGTCTTTTGTTTATATTTGTGTTAAACAAGAAATTGAAACTGCTTTCTAGTAGCACTTCCTAGTTCTGCAAAGTCACTGGCCCTTAAAATTCAATTTCACATCTTTAGTTAACAATGAAGCAGGAGTGTGAAATCCTAACATTTCTGTGTAATGCTTTCCGGTACGCTGATAATTTGGGAATCTCTCTATGGGGGAACATACGGCTCCTTTGTCCTGTTTTTAACTTTTATAAAATAGATTTTGAGGTTTTAATAAGGTTTGAGCCTGTCTCACAGCGAGGGGCCCTGGTGCAAATCTTTCATCTTTTGTGAGTTGGATCTTACCCGTGCCCCTCACTTGCTGTAGAGGGTGTGCGTTTTTACCTTATCAAAATGGGTCATTATTTTGGGGCAGGATTGCAGCTCCTCAGATTGACGGCTCTGTGTGTTATAAGCCAAGAAGATTCTGTGATTTCACGGGACTTTTATCTGTTGAGAGAGAGAGAGAGATAAAAAGTGGCGAATGTTTTATTTGCGAGGCTTTATCTGCATGTCAGTTGTCAGCACATAGTGTTACCTGTGCTACTTGCAGATTCTGTTGCAAAGAAGAATGTAGCGGTGAATGCTGAGGGCACAATAAACTCCTGTGTCTTGGCTTCGTCTGCTAAAAGGCTGTTGTATTTGAAGTCTAAGGGTAGTGGCACACCTGGCGATTCGGGGAGATTTAGTCGATTGGCGACTAATCGCCTCTTCTCTGGGGCGACTAATCTCCCAGAACGGCTTCCCCGTCTTCCGCCGGCTATAATGAAAAACCGCCTGCGGCATGGCACACGCGTAGCTTCTTATTCTGAAGTCGCCCGAAGTTTCTTCGTGAGGCAACTTCGGAAAACGAAGTGCCGCGTGTGCCATGCCGCAGGCAATTTCGCATTCTACTAGGAGATTAGTCGCCCCAAAGAAAAGGCGATTAGTCGCCAAGCGACTAAATCTCCCCGAATCGCCAGGTGTGCCCTTACCCTAAAGGTGGCCATGAACAGGGAGATCTCTCCCCAATATGCTCACATTGAGGTGGGTGATATCGGGCTGATCCGATCATGGGTCCTAGGGCCCAATGATCGAATCAGAATGGAAGCCATACGGTCGGACGGATTGTGGGACCTCATCAATGGACAGATGTGGCCACAACCAACGAGACTTTTTACCCTGCCCGATCGGCATCTGCCCAACTTCGGACAGATATCAATCAGGGACGCCCGTCGTATGGCTCCACACAGGGGCCAATAAACTGCCAACTCGGTCTGTCGGCAGCTTTTATCAGCCCGTGTATCAGGGTCTTAAAGCAGCCTTATGCACCCGGCAGGCTTATCAGCTTTAATATACATAATGGCAAAATATTTATAGTGTCTGGAGTGGAGAGATATTGCCCTTTAAACCTATACTAATGTTTTATTTTCCAATTTTATGTATCTAATTGAAATACAGTATTAAAGGGCAGTGTTGGACTGGGACACCAGGGGCCCACCAAAAAACCTTTGACTAGGGGCCCACTAATTAATCTTAGACCAGGGGCCCACTCTTAGTACTATTATTCTTCCTCTCCTTACTCAACCTCTATTCTCCTAGTTTCTTTCTTTTACATACTATAATCTATTATTCCATCTATTTAGCCTCTTTGTTCTTATAGAAATGGGGAATGGCTATGACATAGGACAAATGTTTAGCAGCATGAGGGCCCACTGATACCTGGGCCCACCGGGAGTTTTCCTGGTATCCTGGTGGGCCAGTCCGACACTGTTAAAGGGCCAGTAACATCTGGGGAAACAAAATTGCATAAGATATAAGGCAACATTTATCTTTGGTTTATATTGCCTTTACAATGGTCAGGAGAAACATGGTGCCCCAGAATAGTTGGTAGATAACTCACCAAATGGTAAATGTGGTCCAAGTGCTGCAGCCCCAGACCCCCAGTTTTAGGGAGCAGTACAATGAGGGATAAGTAAAAGCAGGGCCGACCGGCACTCAAACGGATCCCCAGGGCCAGAGAAAATTATTTAAAACATATTTTTATTTATACAAAGTTAAACTATGTATATCATCTCCATCCGCCCTACGCGTTTCGCACCCACTCGGGCTCGTGGGTGGGTGCGAAATGCGTAGGGCGGATGGAGATGATATACATATTTTAACTTTGTATAAATAAAAATATTTTTTAACCAATTTGCTCTGGTCCTGTGGATCTGTTTGAGTGCCGGTCGGCCCTGCTTCTACTTATCCTTCTTTATATTCCCTTTAACTCAGTAAGGCTGCTCTTTTTCTCATTGGCCACTATGAGAGTGGAACCTTTTTTCTCATGTTTATTTCCTCAGGATCATTCTGCATCACGGCTTTGATGTGTCAGTGAAATCAATCAGCAGCAGGGTTTTATATATTTTTTTCCTATTTTGTGCATATTTTTCTGCCTGCTGGTGAGGGACTTTGCACCAAATAAAACTGAACATGTTAAAGCAAATATTTCAATCTTTGTGCATTTTTTGAATTGAATTGACACGTCACCCTTTTGCTAAATATACCCTGAATATACCCTGAATATACCCTGAAGTCGTGTTTTTGGCAGCATGACCGGGCAGACTGGGGCTAGAACATTTCCCGAGTATTGGATTGAATAGACATATACAGTACACACATTGGGCCGTAGTTATTATAAGGGGAAGATAAAACTTGACATCTAAGTTTGTCAGAGGGAAAATTCATGCCTCTCTATTCAGTTGTATATAAAAAAAACTGTTGTACTTAAAGGGATACTGTCATGGGAAAAAAAAAATTTCAAAATGAATCAGTTAATAGTGCTGCCCCAGCAGAATTTTGCGCTGAAATCCATTTCTCAAAAGAGCAAACAGATTTTTTTATATTCAATTTTGAAATCTGACATGGGGCTAGACATATTGTCAATTTCCCAGCTGCCCCAAGTCATGTGGTGTTATTGGATCTTTTAACACCTTGATAAATATGTTCCACTGAATTTAAACTCAGGGTGTTTTTGTCAGCTCTGTGTGACCTTATATTAGTTCATGTATAAGGAATCAAGCTATGCAGACATGTCACATCATATGGATTATATGGGAACCAGAGTTGCATACCTCCCAACCTATTTGTGTCCTATTTTTCACAGTCCCGATTTTGACCTGCAGTCGTGGGTTTGTTACAAAAATGTCCCAAGTTTCTCTTTGATCTCCTGCACTGAACAGCCAGAAAAAAAAATACAAAGTGTCTAACTTAATTGGCTTTTGGCAGAGAGCCGAGAATATGTGGCAGCTGCACTTACAGTAGATACTTTTGTACAATTTAAGAAAAGCAAACAAACTATTGTAACAATTAAGGCTAAGCAGGTCTCTTGGGGAAACTGACTTGTAGCTTAAAGGGGAACTGTCTTCATGCAGGAGCTTGGTGTCAGATAGTTATTGACAGTTAGATCCAATATATCTTATAGGGAGGCTCCTACAGTACAAATCTAACAAAATAACTGCCTTTCGCACAAATTCTGCATGTAGAGAGACATGATGTCTGGTGATTTTAATAGAGTGACCTCTAATACATCTTCTAGGCAAAAGGAGCCCCCCTATAAGATATATTAGATCTATCTGTCAATGAATATCTGACACCCAACTGCTGCATGAAGACAGAATGAAGAGAAACAGATGCTGAGAGAAGAATAGTGAAGATAAACTTGATTATTTCAGAATATTTAATTGATTTTATTTCGAAAGTTTCTTATTTCAGTGTGACAAAGCTTATATTACATTTTCATTTTCGCGATAGTTTCCCCTTTAAAGGGCAATTCACCTTCATTAGCAAAACTGTAATAACTGGAAAAAAACACAGAAATGTGTTCATACTTTCATAACCTGCCAAATTTTGTAAAATGAATATGGGCACAAAAATGGGTGTGGTCAAAAAGATTTGCTGCACTCCACGCGGCAAATCTTTTTGTCCCTCTTTCTTTTTCCAAAATGTTGGGAGGTATGGGGTTGGACTGGACCAATGGGACACTAGGAAAAAATTCAGTTGGCCCCATCAGCCCAGACCCGTTCCCTGCCTGACACCTTGCCTCCCTGGTCTCAACTTGGGCTCTGATCATGGACGTGAGAAGAGGAAACAAGTTACACTCCTGGATGGGCTCCTGGAAGGGGAGACGGAGAGGGGTTGCAGCTGCACCAGGGGCCTTGGTGGTCCCCGGACTCTCCCAGTGAGTCCGACGCTGCTAGGAGCCACCTTATTTTGCCCCCCTCACCCAGTCACCAGCCCAGTCTCCCACTTCCTGCAGTTTGCACTCAAATTTATGTTAAGCCCCCCTTCACCACCATTGAAAAGTCCTAAAATGTACCCGAAACTATCAGACTTGGGAGCGTGATTTGAGCATAATCAGATGCGGTTGAATCATAATTGGCCGAATGCAAAACTGCCATTGTTGCATTGGTTCAATCCGATTGGCTGCGGGCTAGCCACAGGTACCAATAAGATACTGTTATTTCATGCTTATTGCCCAACTACTTTAAAGAATTGCCTTATAATATGTGAATAGCTGTCACTTTCCCATTCGGCCAAATGTAGGCTTCTGTTACTGTAGATGGCTTATTCCGTCAGCTCTTTCAGCAGCCACACACAGCAGCACAGGTTATTTAGAAGAAGCCCATGTATCTCAATGAGAGCATTTGCAAAGCAGGAACTGCCAGAATTCTGCTGATTCCTGGTAATACGCTGAAATCAATCTTGTCCGGCCCCTCCGTCTCACTAGCTTCTTGTGTCTTACAGTTTATGCATTTTGTATTTGTCAGCAGGGGTCTCTGCAGAAAGATGTGACTTATGTGCATGTTCCAGCCGAGCCGCACGACTGCCGGGAATTAATGACGGCCATGTTTGTGATGTACAGTCTGGATAGCGGTGCAGGGGCACCAGTGATCTTATGAGCAGGTGCTTTAAAGGAGAAATAAACCATAAAAATTAATAAGGTTAAAAATACCATGTTTTATATAGTGAACTTATTGTACGAGGCTAAAGTTTCAGCTTGTCAATAGCAGCAATGATCCAGGACTTCAAACTTGTCACAGGGAGTCACCATCTTGGAAAGTGTCTGTGACACTCACATGCTCAGTGGGCTCTGATTGGCTGTTGAGAAGCTAAGCTTAGGGCTCGTCACTAATTATCCAGCAGAAAATGAGCTTCCCTGGCTGTAATATAAGCTGATGCTACAGGTTTGCTGATTATTAAATTCTGATGCTAATTGCACTGGTTTCTGTGCTGCCATGTAGTAATTATCTGTATTAATTACTAATCAGCCTTATATTGTGACATTTCTATTCTATGTGTACTGTATATTGTGAGTGGGTCCCTAAGCTCAGTAAGTGACAGCAGCACAGAGCATGTGCAGTGAATCAGCAGAAAAGAAGATGGGGAGCTACTGGGGCATCTTTGGAGACACAGATCTTTACTGCTAAAGGGCTGTGGTTGCCTTGGGCTGGTACAGAAGCACAAAGGAAGCAAGGAAAAAGCAAGGTTCATTGTACATTGATGTTGATGACTTATGTGCCAGTGTGCTTACTGATGTTGGGGAACCCTGAAGCTGCCGCCACCCTTGATGTGGATATAATTACTGGGTTTGCACTGTGGACTGTAGCAATAGGTGCTACAGACTTTCGCCCAGCAAAGCAGATGCTGATCAAATGTAGAAAATATCTAGGAGTTCTGTAGTCCACTTCCTAATATCGAATCTCCCTCAGATGTAACAGTTTATAGAGATGGACCAAACAGCTTGAGGATAGATATCAAATAAAGAAAAATTAAAGTGTAGTACTTTAAATACTTATTGATACACCTTTATGTGAACTCCCACTGTACAACGAATGTGTTTTGGGGGTTTAAGATTGGATACTCACAAACGTTTAATGAATTATGCTGACCCTCAAATGTTATAAAGACTTTCAAATATGAACCGTTCTCCAAGTCTCTGGTAACTCTAAAAGAATGCGCTTATAATAGTGTAAAATCCTTTTTAATACCCAAATATATATATTATATATATTATATATATATAATACCCAAATACCCAAATATATATATATATATATATATAAAATTGCACTCACATTCGTAGCACTTTAAAATCGTATACATATATATATCATCATGTCACCACATTTGCCAATTTCTGGAACCGCCAATAAAAATATTAACCAGAACTTTCAAATATTAGCCCGAAGTTGACTCATGAGAAGACTTCGGGCGACTTCGGAAAACCAAAGCGATACGTATGCCGTCCCGCTGGGGAGATTAGTTGCCCGCAGTAGAGAATATTTGTCACTTGTCGACTAATCTCCCAGTGTAAGAAAAGATCCTACAAGAAAGGAACTGCCAAAAAGAGTTCTGAACGTCGCACCATCCAAAATTTGTGAAAACAAGATTATTATGTGTGGAAAAAAGAGAAAACACTACTAGAGGTGATCAATTCATTATTATGTGAAATTCATTGTAACTTTTCAATAAATTTGGTATAATGAGGAAACCACCAAAAAAAGCTGCTGTTGTGGATTATTTTTCATTGTTATCCTTTTTTATTGTGCACAGGATATTTGTGTTATAAATTAATTCATCAAAGATAAATTCATTAAGTCAAAGAAATTGTAAAGTGCTACTAGTGCCAAAAGTGCGGAATCTGTAATACACAGTTCTCAATGCAATGGTGCCAAAATATGGAATTAATTAAAACATTTACTTAGCTCGAGTGAAGGATTAGAATAAAAAATACTTTGAATTTCGAAGTCTTCTTTGACTACTTCGACCGTCGTCTTCGAATCGAACGATTCAAACTAAAAATCGCTCGACTATTCGAGCATTCGATAGTCGAAGTACTGTCTCTTTAAAAAAAACTTTGACCATCTACTTCGCCACCTAAAACCTACCCAGCACCAATGCTAGCCTATGGGGAAGGTCCTGGGCAGGTATTAGAAATCTATATCAGAAAGACACGAAAGAAGGCAGAGGGATTTTGTTAGTGTGTGCATCAAACCTGCAGAAATACAATGAGTCTCCTGAAAATGTTTTTTCCCCTGTGTAATTGTGGCATATTTATATTTCTCCCCTGGGTGTGTAATTTCATGCCAGTTTTCTACATTGCATAACCGGTTGGCTGCAAGAAGAATATGCCTTTTGTCCTGCTTCGCATTCACTGTGTGCCAAACGGGGCCGTATCTCCTGTCTCTGTGACCTGCTATTGAAGCTCCGATAATCACGGAAAGTTTACTTTTCAGGCTTGAGGAATCCTGCCTTGTTATGTCTCTTCTGTGCCAACAGGTTCTTGTGCCGTTGCTTTATTCACGACAGAGGCATGTCCGCTCCTTTAGCACACTCCAGTGGCCACAGGGTTCCAGCAGTAACAGCCTGAAACATAAACTATGGGGCAAATTTACTTACCTTCGAAGTTGAGACAGAGTTGGCTTCACCGCACTTCGCCAGGCGTAGATTCGCCAGGGCTGCGCAAATTCACGAAGATCCAAAGTTGCGCACAAGTTACCGATCGGTTGTGAAGTTGCGCTAGCGATGTTGTGATCAGCGGTTCGCAAATTTGCATACGGCGCCAAGTTAAAGTACAATGGACATATATGTAGCAGCAAATACATTACACTACACAAGCCTGGGAAAGCTTCATAGAATAAAATAGAGTTGTTATTTTGCCCTATATATGTGCCCACTGTATAGTTTAGGTGCCATATGTTAGGAAATGTAGGGGGGGGAAGGAGGGTACCCCAAAAAAAAATTTTTCAGCCTATCACCCAGTAAAAAATGCCAGAGTTTTTTGGGATTTAGAAAAATGTTCAACTTTTTTTTGTCCTATCTACTCTATTGCACTTCGCCTGGTTTGAGGTGGCGAAGTAAAGTCTGGCGCAAGAGGTAAAATCCGCAAATTAGTGAATTAGCGTAGTTACTTCCCTTGGCCAGAGCGCAACTTCGTCTGCCATAAGAGTGCGAAGTACCGCTAGAGTAGGTCCACTTCGCTAGCGAATTTACACCAGGACCCGTTAGTAAAAGTGGCAAAATGACATCAAGCTGGTGAATTTTTGCTAGCGTTAGCCAATTAGCCCTTTAGTAATTTTACCCCTAAGGGTGGGTTGATGTAGTTCCCCAGTGTGATAAGAATATAAACTCGATTATCTTGTGTTCCTAATACCAACACTTGGACCCCCACCCACCCCTGAATTTGCATGAGCAAAAACTACTGTTACCCCCAACTGGAGTGCAGGCTCTATTAGTCCGCACCTTTGATTGGGGATATTATTTTTGCCCTTTAAGGTGACCTTCCCCTGTAAAGGTGCTGAGGGGGATTTTATTCCTATTCAGGCTTTTTGTGTAAAGTGCACTTTGTATTTGTGCACCGCCTCGGATATTGTGGGCTAATGGTTTTTATATTATTGGCAAGGAAGTTACAGAATGTCAGGAATGTACTAGAGTTAGGTTTGCCACCTGGCCGGTATTTTTATTGGTCTCTCTGGTATAAAAATAATCTTCCTCTTTATTCAATGTATTGTTATGCAAAAGAGAAATACATAATGTCAAATACTGTATGTGTAAAACTTCAATAAATACAAAGAAAAAACAAAATATGCTTTATTCCATTGTTATACGAAGTATAAATATATAGGAATATATCGTTTTTTTACTCAGAAAAGATGGCAACCCTAACTACATTCTATATTTCCATATACAGGTACAGGTATCACTGAGTTTGTAGAGTTTAAATGATGTCTCTGTTCATAAGTACAGGTATGGGACCTGTTATCCAGAATGCTTGGGACTCTGGGGCTTCCGGATAAGGGGTCTTTCTTTATTTTGCATCTTCATACCTTAAGTCAACTAAAAAAAATGTTGAAACATTAATTAAACCCAATAGCGTTGCTTTACCACCAATATAAATTACATACCTCCCAACATTTTGGAAGTAAAAAGAGGGACAAAAATTTTTTTCCCGCACGTAGCGCAGCATTTTTGACCACACCCCTTTCTGTGGCCACACCCCCTAATTACCATGTTTGTTTTACAAAATTTGGCAGGTTATGAAAGAAAGAAAAATATTTCTCCTTATCTAAACTGTGTTTTTGTGTCTCAAAATTGTTACAAAGTATCTTATTTGCACCTGTTAGCTGTTCTGTGCTCTCTGCTAAAAGCCAATTAAGTGAGAAACTTTGTTTCTTTTTCTGGCTGTTCAGTGCAGAGAAAAGAGGGACTTTCCAGTACAAATGAGGGACTGCGGGTTGAGCTGTCAAAAGAGGGACTGTCCCTCCGAAAAAGGGATGGTTGGGAGGTATGAAATTGTATCTTAGTTGGGATCAAGTACAAGCTACTGTTTTATTTTTACACAGAAAAAGGAAATACTTGGGAAAAAAATACATTATTTGATTTAAGTCTATAGGAGATGACTTCCCATAATTCGGAGCTTTCAGGATAATGAATTTCCAGATAACGGATACCAGTGGGAATGTGAGACAGTTCTTGGATCCGGAGTAGCCACGGACACTGGCAGTGTTTATTCTGTTGTCCTTATAGTATCATTCATTTTCATGTTCAAATTCTGAAAGTCCATTCGGTTGAGCCACAGCAGAATAGAGTTCAGTGGCCACATGGTGGAACTTTGATGCCCTGATTGGGATGGCCGCCTTGCCATGAATCATAGACCGGAGTGGAGTCTGCGGCACAAGCCGGGGAATGAGCGTGTTCATAACTGTGTGGGCGACATGAAGGGGATGATAAAAGCAGTCATTCTTGTTTGTCTCCGTAAAAGTGAAAGCCTGACAACTTTACTCCATTGTGCTGAAAGCTTTATTAAAGCTCAGTATTGTACACGCGGCCATATGGAATTATAGTCAGAAGAGCAGTCTTTTCACGTCTGTCATCTTGTGTATGTGACAGATACAATATGAAATGCTGTGTCAATCAGGGCAAAGGAAGGCCATGGATATGGTTTAACTCTCTTGGTTAAATATTACTGTATACTAATTTATTGGGCACAACATTAACTATGTCCTTGTCATCACTTGATCAGAACATGTGTAACTTTAATCTTAGATTTCTCTCCATAAATTAGGGAGAGATTCGGCCTTTTTCAGCAGGATTCGGCCGAATCCTTCTGCCGAATCCGAATTCTAATTTGCATATGCAAATTAGGGACGGGAGGGAAATCACGTGAATTTTTGTCACAAAACGAGGAAGTAAAAAAGGTTTTCCCCCTTCCTACCCCTAATTTGTATATGCAAATTCAGATTTGAATTCGGTTCATCATTCGGCCGAATCTTTCACAAAGTATTTGGGGGTTCGGCCTAATCCAAAATCGTGAATTTGGTGCACCCCTACCATAAATTAACTGAGAGCAATGACAGCCATCATCAGATGAGGTGCAGAGGCCCAAACATGTAAACCCAGGGCTAGCTATATATATATATATGTATAGGTGAAGGTGCCTGTATGTGTGTGTGTGTGTGTATATATATATATATATATATATATATATATATATATATATATATATATATATATATATATATATATATATATATATATATATATATATATATATATATATATATATATTATACCTCCCAGCTGTTATTCGTTGAGCTGATTTTGACAGCTCAACCCACAGTCCCGGGTTTCTTACTGAAATGTCCCAACGTTCTCTTTGATCTCCTGCACTGAACCGCCAGAAAAAGATACAAAGTTTGCCAAATAAAAGAAAAGCAGAATTCCAAGCAACATTCCAATATACATTTATTTAAAATGTGTCAGTGGAAGGATCCTTGAGATCCGAAACATGTAGTGCTTCAATAAAACGACATTAATTCACTTTGGAAGGCTCTCCAGTTTTCTTCATTTTATATGATACTGCTGTGGAAATGGCTACTCCAACAATCTGTTGATGAGCCTGAATGAAAACTTTACTAGGAGGATCATCTGGGAAATCACTGAATATATTGTACCAATTTATGTAAAGGGGAACATTTCCTTTAGTAAGAGGCAAACCCTGAGGAGGAAGCAGACCCCACAGTCGCAGGAGGGCCCGGACTTTGGGGTCTGCTTCCTCTATGGCTAATAAAGTCCGGTGGAGAGGGTGAAGACGCGGAAGGAAGTGGATCAGAGTGTGCCGGGCCCCTCTGAAGGTCTTTTTTTAGGGGGGCCCGGTGCACTCTAGCTACACCACTGGTAAGAGGTAGGGACGTATCTGCAGTGGGCACCTAAGCCACAGGACCTAAGGGGGTCACAGGGGAACAAAAGTGTTCCCCTTTTTTGCACAAATAAAACCTACTTAGTGAATATGCAAAATCAAAAGTTTTTTAAAGGTGATTCAGGATGACAGTGAGGAGGCCTCATTGCAAATTTAGCAGCAGGGCTCTAGTTTCAGCAATGATAAGAGTCTGATGCTAGACCATCATCAATGAACACTATACACATTTTGTGTTTTCCCTTTTGTCCATGCTTATAGAAGTATGAAGAAAGGGAGTTGTTTTTTCCTCTGCAGCTATTACTGACTCAGCTTCCAGTTTTAGGCTTGCCTATCTGCCATTGTTGACTGCCAGAGACCTTCTATCATGTAATAACCCTCTATGAAGAATGGGGCCTGGTCTGGCCCTGGGGATTGGTCTGGTGTCACAGAAGCATGGCCAGCCAATCAGGGCCTTAAATAACAACTCAAGACATTTGCACGTCGCCTGTACAAAGACCTATGCCAGCATTGTTATACCCCTGTACTACAAAGCAAATCCGAGTGTATAGTGTCTCTTTTAAGACTTGACATTGGCACAGTAATGCATTATTATTCAACCCCACTGGCTCAGGTGGAGCACACAGAGGGAAGATGAACAAATAAACTTAGTGTACTTGGGGCCACGCCAGAAGAAACAATGGGTTTAGAATAGCAATTTAATAATTGAAGGTTGGCAAAAAAAGTACATAAGAGGAAGCCTAATGAAAAGCAATTCAGGCATCACTTTGTCATCTGCATTTTTCAGTAATGCCCCTAGTATGTATTGGAATAGAATCCAGGATTCGTTACAGGATTCTGCCTTTTTCAGTAGGATTCGGATTCAGTCGAATCCTTCTGCCTGGCCGAACCAAATCCGAACCCTAATTTGCAGGGAGGGAAATCATGTGATTTTTTTTGTCACAGAACAAGGAAGTCAAAAATGTTTTCGACTTATGTACATGCAAATTAGGATTTGGTTCGGTGTTTGGCTGAATCTTTCGAGAAGGATTCAGGGGTTCGGCCGATTCCAAATTAGTGGATTCGGTGCATCCCTAGAATAAATGTATTTAGGAATCAATAGAAATATATATATATGCGGTAATATCTCAATATTTGTGTTCATATTCCATGTGTTTGACCAATGGTCTGGCTCCTGCTCCAGTCAAGAAGGCGATATTAGGATGATTAACTCTTTTCGGTGCAGAGTTTGGCTGCCGGGATTTTCTACTGAACAACTGGGTGGGCCGGCTGGAGCCGTAAGGCGGCAGGGCAATAATGTAGAGCAGTCCAACTTATTACATGTACTGGGCCAATTATTTGTCATTCAGTGAGTTCAAGGGCCAGATTAAATTAAAATGCTGTACAGTGAAGTCTATGGAGACGTTGAGCAGACTGGAGGCCATAAAAAAACCTTGGTCGGGCTACATCTGGCCCATGGGCCTCCAGTTGGACAGCCCTGATGTAGAGAGTAGTCAGCCCTAAACACATGGGTCCAGTAGGTTTGGGGTAACTGATTGCCCCCAGAGGTGGATGTCAAGCTGTATATGAAACCAGCCCCTCTCCAACTTTTTCACTCTACCCCAGTCGCCCATAGTTACATTGTGGCGCTTACCTGTGTATCCCGACCCCTCTGGTAATGTCAGAGATGCATGGGTGCAACTTATATTGTAATCCCCTTTGTTAGCACGAGTTATGGATAGTGTTTCACCCCTTTCTTACTTCTAAAAAATTTCATCCGTTTGATTTGATAGGAGTTGGACTGTGAGGGGTCGGGGTTATGGTGGGCCGGACATGATGTAAAAGGGGCGGGGCAGAGATCTAAATGGTCAGTGCAGGACAGATCAGGCCCAAAGACACCCTGGTCTACTGGCCTGGTGGCAACCCGAGTATGGTAGATGGCATGGCGTCTGCATGTGGCCCTAATGAAGCCCTAATTCATATACAATTTCAGTAAAACAGGTCATTCTCTTGACATTTCAGGGCCTGAAAAATAATTTGCTGTTGGGCCCAGTAATATCTAGTTACGACACTGAACAGGTCTGTCCCTTTATGAGAACATTAACGCTCATAACCGCGGCTAAGCAGATATGCAACCACTGCGCCAACAGCAATAACACTTCATCCTTGCTTCCCAATAAAGTAAGTTCATATTAGCTTCTTCAAATCCTAGTTTGGCTTTTAAATATGAGTATTAAGTAAACTAATCTTTATTAAAACCAAGAGAAGCTTTGAGAAAAGGCCATACTGCTGAGCTCCCAGTGCCAAAAAACTCTGGTTTTCTGTATTTGGATGCAGAATTGCTCAAAGCATATTTTAGTGGTCTGGCTATAACATTAGATTATAAACTGCAGGAGGGCACAGGGAATTGTAGCTGTCACCTCCAAAATCCACTTGGCATAGCTCTTTTGTTATAGGACAGTTAGGCAAATAAAAACAGTGAAAATGAAAATCCATTCTATTTTATCACACACTCCATATTATTTTCTGTTCTGTTTATTCCTGGATCAATGTAGCAGAAGCCAGAGAATTAACGGACCTGGAGGAGAACTGCTGCACTATTTCAAGGGGCAAATTCACTAAAGGCGAATTTTTGCCTTTTAACTAGTGATAGGCGAATTTCTCCCGTTTCGCTTCGACGAAAAATTCACGAATTTCCCACAAAATTCACGTAACGGCGTAAAATATGAGAAAATTGTGAAATAGGAAAGTTCACGAATAAATCCAGCAATTCAAACGTTTTCAATATAAAATCTAGAAATTTGAACGGTTTCACAAAAAAACGAGCAATTCGAATGTTTTCACTACAAAATCGAGCAATTCGAATGTTTTCCACGGAAAAATCTAGCAATTCGAATGTTTTCACGGAAAAAAATGGAAATTGACGGCAGATAATTTTCGCGGGAGATTTGTGAATTTATTCGGTGACGGCGAAATGCAGAAGTGCACTGCAAATTCGTGCCAGGCCCATCACTACTGCTAAAACATAGGTAATTCATCGCTAATTCATGAAAATGCGAAGTTAAGTCTCGGCAGCAGAACTCTGGCGAAGTTTCGCTAGAGTAAATTCGTCAGCGCAAGCATTTCATAGCAAATTTCGCTAACGTTCATTTTTGTCTAGCAAAACTTTAAAATCACACAGCCTTTATTAAGAAATAACTTAGCGAAACTCCGCTTGCGCTCCTCTACAGAAACAGCGACAGGGCAACAATCCATCGTATGGCGATCGATTTCTTCTCCCTGGCTATCTCCTATAAGGAAGGCAGGGAGGAGAAATCGAGCGCCGCACAATGGATCGCCTTTTCTGAAGAGGAGCGCAAGCGGAGTTTCGCTAAGTTATTTCTTAATAAAGACTTAGCGACTTTTAAGTTTAATATGTGTTGGTGTCTTTTTTTTCGTAGCATACTAGCGAATTTTTTTGCTGTTACTGGTCCTTCAAACACAAACCCACTCTAAAATATGAAAAAACGGCAGTGTTTTTTTTTTTTAATTTTTTTATGATTTTTCAGGCATGTGGGATATGATGTCACTGACATAAGATTGAGGAGGATGTAGCTTCATCTTATCAGTTTGCCAGGTGAACTCTTTCGCTAACAAATTGTCATCTACACCTGTAAGTAAATTAGCAATGGCCGTGCGGATGGGATTTCTGGCGAATTTTTTGCACTTTAGTAAATTTGCCCCAAAGAGTCAGAACCAAGTGTAGCAGAAAACAGAAGCGGCTTTCATTAAAACACTTTAATACATGTATATTAGAGCATTGCTTGGATTTACATTTGCATTTATTGTTTTGGTGTTCCCTTTGAACAAAGAACACTTCCTTTTTAGGGTTAGGGTAAGGGCACATTCTAAGATCCAGGGAGATTTAGTCGCCCGGCTACAAAGCACCTATTCTTTGTGCTACTATTCTCCCAGAAAAACTTTCCTGCCGGCTAGAATCTAAATCGCCAGTGGGCTGGCACTCAGGGCACTCGGACTAAATCTCCCCGAATATTAGCTTGTGCCCTTACCCTAAGGGCACACGCTAAGATTTGGAGAGATTTAGTCGCCTGGCGATTTAGATTCTAGCCGTTGGGAAGGCTTTTCTTAGCGTGTGCCCTTACCCTTACAGACAGGGTTTGAAGCAAGTGTTACTATAGAAGCACCAGGGGACATTTGAAATATCATGAAGTATTTTTAATCAAGGTCAATGTGAAAGCTAATCCCCCTTACTGACAATCAAAGAGACTTAAAGGGCACCACTTTCAAGTTCTTTTCATTTATCCAGAAGGTCGAATGTCGTGCAAAGTTTAAGACAGGGCTCAATTTACAGCTTGGGATGTGCCATTATGTTGGGTTAAAATACTGCCCTTATTCTTGTTTACTTGTTTACTGCCCCCTGCCTATTTCTTGCAAAGAAACCATGTGACACACAATTCTGTTTCTTTGTGGTGATTAAATGGGTTGTTCGGAACAGTAACACCAAAAAATTAAAGTGTCTTAAAGTAATGAAAGTATAATTGAAGTTGCACTGGTATAACTGGTGTGTTTGCTTCAGAAATAACTACTACAGTTTATATAAACAAGCTGCTGTGTAGCATTGGGGGCAGCTATTCAAAGCTGAAAAAAGAGAAAAGGCACAGGATACACAGCAGATAACAGATAAGCTGTCCCCATGGCTACACAGCAGCTTGTTTATATAAACTATAGTAGTACTTATCTGTTATCTACTGTGTATCCTGTGCTTGAATGGCTGCCCCCATGGCTACACAGCAGCTTTTTTTATATAAACTATAGTAGTACTTATCTGTTATCTACTGTGTATCCTGTGCTTGAATGGCTGCCCCCATGACTACACAGCAGCTTGTTTATATAAACTATAGTAGTACTTATCTGTTATCTACTGTGTATCCTGTGCTTGAATGGATGCCCCCATGGCTACACAGCAGCTTGTTTATATAAACTATAGTAGTACTTATCTGTTATCTACTGTGTATCCTGTGCTTGAATGGCTGTCCTCATGGCTACACAGCAGCTTGTTTATATAAACTATAGTAGTACTTATCTGTTATCTACTGTGTATCCTGTGCTTGAATGGCTGCCCCCATGACTACACAGCAGCTTGTTTATATAAACTATAGTAGTACTTATCTGTTATCTACTGTGTATCCTGTGCTTGAATAGCTGCCCCATGGCTACACAGCAGCTTGTTTATATAAACTATAGTAGTACTTATCTGTTATCTACTGTGTATCCTGTGCTTGAATGGCTGCCCCCATGGCTACACAGCAGCTTGTTTATATAAACCAGGGGTCCCCAACCTTTTTTTACCCGTGAGCCACATTCAAATGTAAAAAGAGTTGGAGAGCAACACAAGCATAAAATAGTCCCTTGGGGTGCCAAATAAGGGCTGTGATTGGCTCTTTGGTTGCCACTATGTGGACTGGCAGCCTACAAGAGGCTCTACTTGGTACTATACTTAGTTTTTATGCAATTAAAACTTGCTTCCAAGCCTGGAATTCAAAAATAAAAATTCTGCTTTGAGGACACTGGGAGCAACATCCAAGGGGCTGGAGAGCAACATGTTGCTCGCGAGCTACTGGTTGGGGATCACTGATATAAACTATAGTAGCGTTTCTATAACAAACATGCCAGTTGTACCAGTGCAGGGTAACAGTACATTATATTGTCATTCCTTTAAAACACTTTCATTTTTTGGTCTTACTGTTCCTTTAACATTTTTCAGAGTCCAGTACAAGATTTACAACCTACAAAGTGGCTTACAGTCCGTAACGCTCCATATAATTTTCAATTGTACAATAAATTGTCTCTGTATTGATTGGGAATGAAGAGAAACAGAGGAATAGTGAAGATTAACTTGATTATTTCAGAAACAATGCAGAATATTTAATTGATTGTATTTAGAAAATGTCTTATTTCAGTATGATGAAGCTTATATTCAATTAAAATGTTTGTGATAGTTTAAGGAGATGTTAATTCCAGGGCAAGATAAACGCAATTTCTGTGCCATTTAACAAAGAAGAAACACATTTCTATGGACGTATTCACGTCACTTTGCTTCCCAGACGTGTTGGCAGCACATCCGTAGATGGTACTTTCCCCACAAGCTGAAATGATCAGGATTATGTGAATGAATGTGAATTTCCCCCATGCTGAAAATTCTTTCAGGATCTTCCCTCAACTAAATCCATATGTCAGTGTCACTTTGGCATTATTTTTAGTCGTTTGCTGTCTTACCCTTAATTCCCTCACTTCGTTTGATCATATTGCAGCAGTTCTTTCTTATTAAATCGAGAATTTATAACGTCCATGAAAAGACTCCTTTGAAGTCATTCACCCCAGGAAAAAAAGAAAAAAAAAAGAAGGGCTGATGTACAGTGTCCCCTATTTTCCTATCTAAGCTGCTCCGCACATGTAAATGCAGAATGTTACTCTCCATAAATGAATAGATTAAGGAGCAGATTTATCAAGGGTTGAATTGAAAATTCAATTTAAATTCGAGTTTTTTTTTATGGTCAAAACTGTCAAATTTGACTCGGTAGTTATTCAAATTCGATTCGAGTTTTTCAAATAATTCTAATTAGATTTTTCGAGATTTATCATACACTGGCCCTTTAAGAACTTGAATTCGACTATTCGCCACTAGTCAATGGGAGACGTCCAGGGATCAATTTGGAGTTGTTTGCAGCCTTCCTGACATTTGCGTTCTTGTCGGAGAAAAAACTTGAATCAAGTTTTTTAAATGTTAATAGTTTTCGGGTCGATCCTAGTCACCCGAGTTTATGAAATTCAATTTTTTAAGGTAAATTTCAATTGGTCGAATTTCGAGTTCATGGGAGTTTTAAAAAAACTCACATGAATTCGAAATGCGACCCTTGATAAATGTGCCTCTAAGGCAGTGGTCCCCAACTTTTTTTGGACCAGGAACCGGTTGCAAGGACCGGGGGTGGGGTCGGGGATGGGGTCGCCAGGGGCGGGGTCAGGGTCTGCGGGGGTCGGCGGAAGTCGCCAGCAAATTTGGATGTGCCGGCATCCTATTTTGCTGCGGCAGCGTCCAATTCGGGGAACACGCCGGCGTCCAATTCGGCGCGCCTCGGTTTTGCGCACTGGGCTCGCCAGTGCAGGAGTGTCCTGGCGGTTGGGGACCCCTGCTCTAAGGGGCAGATTTATCAAAGGTCGAGGTGAATTTTCAAATGAAAAAAAATCGATTTTTGAGCTATTTTTGTGTACTTCGACTAGGGAATAGTCCAAATTCGATCTAAAACCTGCTGCATTGCTGTTTTAGCCTATGGGGGACCACCTCTGGAGTAAATTGGTGGACTTCGAAAAATCTAATTTTTTGGGGGGAAAATCTAATTCGGAATCTAATTCGATCTAATGCACTATTCGATCTAATGCACTATTCCTTTGATTTGTACGATTCGAATTTAGCCAAATTCAGACCTATTCCATTAAAAACTGACCTATTCGATCAAAAAAATCTTCGACTTAATTTCAGTTGGTCTTTTTGAATTCAGATTTCCAAGAAATTCGTCCCTTGATAAATATGCCCCTAAGAGTATAAAAAGCAGGTACAGTAGGACTGTTGGGGCTCTCTTTGTTGGTTGGGGGACGGGTGCAGGTGAGGGCTCTACAGAGCAGCAGTTTTAGGTAGGAGGAGAGAAAAATAACACATTTTTGGGAGCGAAACCACAGCAGTCCTGGCAGTGGGTTGTAATGTTTAGTATGTGGCTAAAGACGTAAGTTCAATTCTCACCAGTTGTTTTATTTACTTTGCAGTGAAATACATGAGAGAAGCAACGCCCTATGTGAAGAAAGGATCCCCCGTTTCGGAAATAGAATGGGAAACGCCTCCTCCAGAATCCCCGCGATTAGGGAACGCGTCTGTATTTCCGCCCTCACCTGTTTCTCTTTCCATACATGGAGACCGGAAGAGCATCCCTCTAAAGATGTGCTTCGTAACCAGGAGCATGACAGTGCCGGATGCAGAGAACAGGTGAATTTCCACAACAACTACTTTAATATGTGAATAACTGCACAAGCCAGTGACTTTTATATTGTGAATAAAGTAGGGATGCTCCAAATCCACTATTTTAGATTCGGTCTAACCCCCGAATCCTTCGCCAAAGATTCGGCCGAATACCAAACCAAATCCGTGGGAAGGGGAAAAGATTTTTTGCCTTGTTTTCTGGCAGAAAGTCATGTGATTTACCTCCCTTCCACTAACTTGCATATACAAATTAGGATTCGGTTCAGCCAGGCAGAAGGATTCGGCCGAATCCTGCTGAAAAAGGCCGAATCCCGAATCAAATCCTTGATTTGGTGCATCCCTAGAATAAAGTACCACCTATTGTAAAATATAATGATATCCTAAGTCACCGTGGAGTTCTTTCGGCCTCGTGTTTTTGTGCAGGTCATGGATAGTGATGGGCGAATAAATTCGCCTGGAGTGAATTTGCGGTGAATTTCTGTCTTTCGCTGCCGGCAAATAAATTTGAGAAACTCCCGCGAAAATTCGCAGGTGAAAATTTTGGATGCACGTCCGAAAAGTTGGTTGCGTCAAAATCGCCGCATGTCAACAATATTCGGACACCCATTGACTTTAACGCCGGCGTCAAAGTAAAGCAACTTTTTGGGCGCACGTAAAAAATTGATTTGCAAGTTTCACAATTTTTTCCCCGTTTTGCCAATTTCGTGGGAAATTCACAAATTTTTCTGTGAAGTGACATGGGAGAAATTCGCCCATCACTAGTCATGGAACTCCGAGGTTACTTCTGATATCCTCATATTTTCTAACGAGGGCTACTTTATTATATATACACAAGTTTTAGTCGTGACAAAAATGACATCACTAAGCTGCGTTTATAACTGATGACATCACTAAGAGCCGTTTATAAGCATATTATTTACAGGATATTCATGGCTTTTGTGTATTATATTGCATATATATCCTGTATTGTCCATAGCGCTGGGGCATCTTGGTTGGGGGGCATCTTGGTTGGGGGGCACAGATCTTCACCACTATGGTTGCTTTAGACTGTTACTGTTAAGCCCAAAACATAATATGTATCATTTCTAGTCAAATCCTTTATTCAGGTTTAAATTGGCAGTATGTGCTGAACATACTTTTTGCCTATTATGTTATACAGGTATGGGATCTGTTATCCGGAAACCCGTTATCCAGAAAGTTCTGAATTACGGAAAGGATGTCTCCCATAGACTCCAATATATAGAGAATAAAATACCCCCTCTTGTAAAATATAAGGATATTATAAGTCACCGAGTTTCATGGCCATATAAAAGTACGAGGCTGAAGGCCGAGTGTTTTTATACAGTTCATGCAACTCCGAGATGACTTCTAATATCCTCATATTTTGTTACTGGGGGTACTTTATTTATTATAATACACAAGTTTCAGTGAGTCATGTGACAGAAATGACATCAGAACTCACAGTTTATAACTGATGACATCAGAACTCACCGTTTATAAGGATATAATTTACAGGATATTCATGGCTTTTGTGTATTATAATAAAATAATCTAAATTTATAAAAATAATTTCCTTTTCCCTGTAATAATAAAACAGTCGCTTGTACTTGATCCCAACTAAGATATAATTAATCCTTATTGGAAGCAGAACCAGCCTATTGGGTTTATTTAATGTTTACATGATTTTCTAGTAGATTTAAGCTGGCCACAGACGCAAAGATTCGATCGTACGAATCATCGTACGATCGGACTTCCCCATCTCCCGACCTGCCACTAACCTTTCAGATCAAATAAAGTAGTAAAAGAACAGATCAGCCGATGTTCTGCCCCTGACAGCAATCCTACGATAGTTATGTCCGACCAAAGCTAGTGACAGTCTCCCACTGAAAATCGTACGATCGGCAATACATGCAGAGATATTACCCGCAGCCGACAGTAACGATTAGATTTAGGGGCAGATTCAAATGGTAAATTTGAATTTTCGTAATTTTTTCTTTGGTCAAAACTCACAAATTCGAATTTAAAACCACCAACTCGAATTTAAATTTGAATGTGAGATTTATCAAAACCTATACCCTGGAAACAGTTGTGATTCAACTATCCTCCACCTGAAAGCTGCCGAGTTCATGTAGAAGTCAATGGCAGAGGACCCTTGAACTATTTTTCCAAGCTTTAGTTTGAAAATGACACCCCAATGTTGCCCGTCAAATAAAATGTCCAAAAAAATTGACGGGCAAAAGTCGAGATTTTTTCTCAGAGGAAAACTCAATTCGAATTCGATTTGAGTTTTCGGTACGGGACTATTCGATCTAATTTTAGATGTTCAAATTTTTTCATAAATAACACACCATTTGAATTCTGAATGAAATCGAATGTATTCAAGTTTAAAAAAATTCACATTATTCTATCATTCAACCTTTGATAAATAACCATCTTAATGTCAGTGCTACTAAGGGCAGAGACACACGTGGAGATTCCGGCAGATTAGTTCGCCCTTATCTCCCCGAACTGCCTTCCCGCCGGCTAGAATGTAAATCGATGGTCGTTTGGTCGATCGGACAGGTTAATCGATTTCTGTCGGCTGCCGATAATATCTCTGCGTGTATTGCCGATCTGACGATATCAGTGGGAGACTGTCACCAGCTTTGGTCGGACATAACTTTCGTACGATTGCTGTCAGGGGCAGAACATCGTCTGATCTGTTCTTTTACTACTTTATTTGATTGGAATGGTTAGTGGCAGGTCAGGAGATGGGGAAGTCCGATTGTTCGAGGATTCGTTGTGTGTGCCAACAGACCAGTACAATGCATTTGATGGTTCTGGGGTAACTCAGGAGGCAAATTCTACCTCCAAACCTACTTGGCTCTATTTCACTGTAAGCACTGGATAACATAGTTCAGATCAATATCCATTCAAAGCTGAAGTGCAGGCTGATTAGGAATCTCATTGTGACATTTGCAGTCGTAGAAATTTCTCAGGTCTTCCTATTTAAATTCCGCTCTTTTGTTTTGTGAAGCACCTGCTGCTTTGTCCTGATTACGACTTCATAGACAGAGATCCATTAGTGCAGCTCAACACTTTCCACTGGCGCAGATCAACCGGGCCGCTTTCATGTTGTGCCTTTACAAAGTGATTAATCTCGCCGGGCTGCTGGGGTTTTCTTTTGTCAGTGTCATTTTTCACATAAAAACTCATATGAATTTTTCTCCTGCCGTAGTTTATCCCATCACAGTTTAATTGACACACTACGTTATCCATTGGAAAAGCCCTTACAAAATAATTATATCAGGTCTGCCCTGAAACCCTCAGATGGCACATCCGTATTATGTGAATTCTACTTCATATCACACTGGGCGGATATAATCCCATTGGAATGATTTATGGCTCAGCAAGCGTAAAAGGAAAGCCAAGTGATAGGATGGAAATGTTCCAATAATGTTAATTTGTATGATTTCTCTTCAACAAATAGTCTACCAATGACATTGTATTGGAACCCAGTCAATGAAGACCTTCTGGCAAGCTGAGAAATGCTAATATTGCCTTCTACATGCAAAACAGAGTTTGCTAAATAAAATGCAGAAAATATTATTAATAGGGGCAGATTTCTCAAAGGTCCATTCTTTCCCTCATTGCTCCATTCTGATTACAACTGCGGCTTTTCTTGGAGATTGATATTGTTTGCACGTTTATGAAAAACAAAATAAAAAACAATTTCACTAGGAATCTACCAAATTCATAAATGTTTTTGTTTTGGTGAATACTGAGCCCTCAACAAAAGATTTGGTGAAATACTAAACAGAATCATAATGTTCAGATTCAAATTTGAGGAAAATTGGGAAAAAAATGATCACATATGAAAAGTTAAAAAATGTATGGTTTGTGGAGGCTTTTACTATAAATGAACGAAATCCATTGCTGTTTTTTTAGTTGAATACTGATCCCTCCACAAAATAATTTGGTCAAATACTAAACAGAATCGAAACCATCATTTTCATCGTCAAATTTGTGGACGATAAAAAAAAAATCATTCATTTTAAACCAAAACAATTGTTGCATTTATTTATCCAAAGCATTAAAGTTACATGAAATGGTTCTGATTTTGGTTCAGCTCAACATGAAATTAATTTATTCTAGATCGGGGTTTTGTTATGGCCTGGGAAATCACTATCAAGAATTTACTTTGAAAAGAGGAGGTGCAGAAACACAATTAAAAAAAAAAGTTCAAGGTTTTCGGTGTTGCTTTTTGATGTTTATCAAATTGCAATGGTGAAAAAAATACATTTAAATCTTGCCAGCTAAAATTTGTTGGGATGCCATAGCAGTCAATGGGAGGTTCACACAGTGCATGGGCAATAGAAATATATTAACTTTTCCAACTCTGCTAATAATCGTCATACATAAATATGGACTGATATTGTTAGGCCACCAAGTGGTCTAATAAGAGAGTGCCAGGTTCTCCCTCCAAAGAAATCTTCAGGGGGACCCAGAGCACATCTCCCGCCACCGCAATGCTCCTTCCCCAGCCACAGGTGAGCAGCGGTAGGTAAACAAGGTGAGCAGCGGGGAAGGGGATTTTTGAATTTTTTTTGCATTTTCAGTGATACTAATGATAACGTGTTTGATCAGTTTTACACTAACGTCAGTTGCAAATCCATAGTTTGACTTGTCTTAACCAACCAAAGTTATAGCATGATACAGTTGGCCAAATTGGTTTGTGCTGGATTGTATTGTATCTGGGCAGTGTCATTCTGTGGCTACTAAAGCAAATAAAGTTCTTGTATAAATAAAGGGCATTAACTCAAGGGATGAAAACATAATTATGTCTCTTTATAGGTCCCTGGTGAGGCCTCATCTGGAGTAGGGGGGCAGTTTTGGACTCCAGTCCTTAAGAGGGATATAAATGAGCTGGAGAGAGTGCAGAGACTAAGTGCAACTAAATTGGTTAGAGGGAGGGAAGACTTAAATTATGAGGGGAGACTGTGAAGGTTGGGGTTGTTTTCTCTGGAAAAAAGGCGCTTGCGAGGGGACATGATTACACTTTACAAGTACATTAGAGGACATTATAGACAAATAGCAGGGGACCTTTTTACCCATAAAGTGGATCACCGTACCAGAGGCCTCCCCTTTAGACTAGAAGAAAAGAACTTTCATTTGAAGCAACGTAGGGGGTTCTTCACAGTCAGGACAGTGAGGTTGTGGAAAGCACTGCCGGCTGATGTTGCCCTGCACTGGTAAAACTGGTGTGTTTGCTTCAGAATCACTACTATAGTTCATATAAACAAGCTGCTGTGTAGCAATGGCGGAAATTGAAAAAAGGCTATATGGCACAGGTTAAATAGTGGATAACAGATAACATTATGTTTTTTAGAGACTTATCTGCTGTTTAGGGCTATTTAGGGCTCTTACAGACCAGAGTTTTTACCTGCGTTCCGGGTTCATGCATTCAGCCGCAGGGGAGCGCCGGAGTAGACGCACTGAATTCTTTTCAATGGGGCTGTACTCACGTAGAAGCATGTAAGCGCTGAACGCAGGTAAAATGCAACATGCTGCGTCCCAACTGGTGTTCGGTGCTTACATGTGCCTGTATGAGTACAGCCCCATTGAAATGAATTCAGTGTGTCTACTCCTTCGCTCCCCTGCAGCTGAACTCATGAAACCGAATCCTTCGGTCCAGCCGAACCGAATCCTAATTTGCATATGCAAATTAGGGGTGGAAGGGAAATTGGGTGACTTTTTGTCACAAAACAAGGAAGTAAAAAATGTTTTCCCCTTCCCACCCCTAATTTGCATATGCAAATTAGGATTCGGTTCGGTATTCGGCCGAATCTTTCACAAAGGATTCGAGGGTTCGCCGAATCCAAAATAGCGGATTTGGTGCATCCCTAATAAATTATGATAAGCATTATTCACGGTTAATTAGTAAGTCATTCAGATCCACATGACACTCCAGCATTCTGCATCAGAATTGAATCATCAGCCTGGTAGCACCCTCAGCTTCTATCATAGATGTATCCGGAATGGATGTGGGGGCCCCTGCGGTAGCAGGACGAGTGTGCCTCGAACACCCCACTCCGATCCTGCCTATGTAAATGCTTTCAAATGTTACTTTCATTAATTAAAAAAAAAAGCCTAATTAAACTAATAAAATCTCCTGCCTGGCCATGTCCCTGATCTGCCCAACGCATTATGGCCCAAAAGCATCACGTTTGGAACCTCAACTACTAGGTTAATGCAAAGTGAATCGGTCGCTATTGCTGCTTATAAACACGATGTGCTGGAAGTGATGTCATTCAAGGACAAAAACCAGGGAAAATAATTTACCAAACAGCATAAAATGCAATCACCTGTGTGCAACTGGCAACGATTTTAATAAAAAAGGAATTGGCTTCGTAGAGAGAATATTCCAGCAATGTTAATCTAACCCAATCTCTCCAGAGACGACCGGCGGGTATACTGGCATTATTAACTATCTCAAGGTAATTATCAGTGCGGCAGTGTTTACCTCTGCTTAATAATAAAAGTGTCATATGCCAGTGGTGGAATTTAATATCAGTCCCAAAAAAGGTAACGCACCTCCGGAGTAACTGATGGCAAGAGAGTCTGTTATTAATGCCAGGGCCACGTTCCTATTACTGGGTGTAGTTTGGGCGTTTTCCTTCTATAGCTCTTCCTGGACATAAATGGGCACGTTCTCAGAGGGGCACAAGCTTTGCTCGATGTTTTCACTTTTATTTACCTATGACTATAGCAAATATTTACCACCTATGGATAACACACTGTACAGAGAATATGTGTATGTCTCTGTATTACTATGCACTGGAACAATCTCTGTCTGTTGTTTTCCAACAATTTGTTCTTTTTTTGTAGTTTAGCACCAGCTGATGGACTGCAGGTTGGGCATCAGTGTGATAGAAATCGACTGAGAATTGCTCCTCAATTGCATTGCATTCCTTTAGACCAGGGGTCCCCAAACTTTTTTTACTCATGAGCCACATTTAAATGTAAAAAAGAGTTGGAGAGCAACACAAGCATGAAAAAGTGCATTGGGATGCCTAATAAGGGCTGTGATTGGCTATTTGGTAGCCCCTATATGGACTGGCCGCCTACAGGAGGTTCTGTCTGGCAGTACACCTGTTTTGTATACAACTAATACTCGCCTCCAAGCCTGGAATTCAAAAATAAGCACCTGCTTTGAGGCCACTGGGAGCAACATCCAAGAGGTTGGTGAGTAACATGTTTTAGGCCGATTCAGGATCTTATCTGCCCGTGTGTGGTTGCTCCCGACGGGTATTCCCAAAAATCAGCCAGATATCGGTCGGGCAAGTTTGATTTTTTTCTGCGATCCAGGATTGCATCGGCTAGTTGATGCGATCCTGCGACCCGTTTGTGCCCATTCTCAGTATTGTAATCCAATTGTTCGGCCCCAGGGCCAAACGATCGGATTCACCCAATATTGCCCAGCTGTTAGCGGGCATATCAGGTTTAGACGCACTGGTTTGTCGATCTCGCCAAACGAGCGGGTCTAATAGTGTATGGCCACCTTTAAGGAGCTGCTGTCTGGTTACCTTCCCATTGTTCTGTTGTTAGGCTGCTGGGGGGGGAAGGGAGGGGGGATATCACTGCAACTTGCAGTACAGCAGTAAAGAGTGACTGAAGTTTATCAGAGCCTGATTGCTGTCAGGGGCAGAACATCGTCTGATCTGTTCTTTTACTACTTTATTTGATCGGAAAGTTTAGTGGGAGATGGGGAAGTCCGATAAAGTCCATTTGTTCGAGGATTCTATGTCCAGCTTATGTCCAGCCTCATGTCAGATTTCAAAATTAAATATAAAAAAAATCTGTTCTTTTTTTTCTGTCCTCTACCAACCAGCGTCGGGCATCTGGGAAACAGACTGCTGGGACAAGGTGATAAACTACATTATAGACGATTCCCATTTCTTTACAAACGTTTTAAATTGCCTTCCAGTCGAAGTGGCCTTTAGTAGTTGTGCTAAACCCTGTCGTTTTGTTGTAAGGATGGTGACTCCGCACTGTCATAACAATCTCTTGATGAGCGTTTGCAGGATCCCTTAAATAAAAAAAGCAAAATCAGCCTGCTGCTATTTATGTCCATTGTTCTCTATCCCCAGGCAATAAAAACCGACTTCTAATAACAAACGGTTGGAGCGGAACAGTGGGACGTTGGCTTCTGTAATATCACAATATTAAAACTCCACGTATTGTGTGAAATTAAAAACGGAGCGAATTTCGGTGTCCTTCTGTGTCTGTATCATTTCATCAGAGGGGGGTAACTGTCCATTTAAATTGACTTTCAAAATTGCAGAACTTCTCAGAATGTTTTTTTTTTTTTTAGAAACGGCAAACGTGTATTTATTGACCGTTAAATACATCAATAATTTTTGCTATGGGTGGAGATTTAAATTTTTTATCGAAATAATCAAATTAGATCAAAATTCCAGATTCTCATATAATGGCAAATTTCTTTCTGCAATAAAAAAAAATCTTTTGAATGAATGGAAGAGAGGGGGTAAGAAGAGTGGCTAATTGTAGTGGTGTAAGTAGATGTTACAGGGCCCCATAGCAAATTCAATTGAGGGCCCCAAAACATTGGTATGTTGGCCTGTTATACCAAGAAATACTGGTCTGGCATCCGTTTTGCGAAAACCCTTTATCCGGAAAGCTCCCATAGACTCCATTTTATCCAAACAATGAAACATTTTAAAGGGATCCTGTCATCAGAAAACATGTTTTTTTCAAAACACACCAGTTAATAGTGCTGCTCCAGCAGAATTCTGCACTGAAATTCATTTCTCAAAAGAGCAAACAGATTTTTTTATATTCATTTTTGAAATCTGACATGGGGCTAGACATTTTGTAAATTTCCCAGCTGCCCCCAGTCATGTGACTTGTGCCTGCACTTTAGGAGAGAAATGCTTTCTGGCAGGCTGCTGTTTTTCCTTCTCAATGTAACTGAATGTGTCTCAGTGGGACATGGGTTTTTACTATTGAGTGTTGTTCTTAGATCTACCAGGCAGCTGTTATCTTGTGTTAGGGAGCTGTTATCTGGTTACCCTCCCATTGTTCTTTTGTTTGGCTGCTGGGGGGAAAGGGGAGGGGGTGATACCACTCTAACTTGCAGTACAGCAGTAAAGAGTGACTGAAGTTTATCAGAGCACAAGTCACATGACTTGGGGCAGCTGGGAAATTGACAATATGTCTAGCCCCATGTCAGATTTCAAAATTGAATATAAAAAAATGTGTTTGCTCTTTTGAGAAATGGATTTCAGTGCAGAATTCTGCTGGAGCAGCACTATTAACTGATTCATTTTGAAAAATGTTTTTTTCCCATGACAGTATCCCTTTAAAAATGATTCCTTTTTCTCTGTAATATAAAACAGTACCTTGTACAGGTATAGGACCTGTTATCCAGAATGGTCAGGACTAGTGATGGGCGAATAAATTCGGCTGGTGCGAATTTGCAAATAAATTTGCGAAATTCCCGCTACATTTCGCTGACGAAAATTCACTGGCGTCAAAAAATTTTGGAAAAAGTAGCTCGCGTCAACACTATTGAGACACCCATTTACGTTAATGCGAGCGTCAATTTTTGAGTTTCGCAACTTTTCGAGGTTTCGCTAATTTTTCTAACGGGTATAAATTTGTCCATTACTACTCGGGACCTGGGCCTTTCTGGATAACGGATCTTTTCGTAATTTGGAGCTCCATACCTTAAATCTACTAGAAAATCGTGTAAACATTAAATAAACCCAATAGGCTGGTTTTGCTTCCAATAAGGATTAATTATATCTTAGTTGGAATCAAGTACAAGTTACTGTTTTAATATCACATAGAATAAGGCAATCATTTTTAAAAAAAAATTGGATTATTTGATTATTGTGGAGTCAGCCTTTCCATAATTCAGATATTTCTGTATAAGGGGTTTCCAGATAATGGATCCCATACCTGTACTGCATTTCAAACTAAGATATAATTACCGCTTGGAAGCAAAACCAGCCTATTGGGTTTATTTAATGTTTACATGATTTTCTAGTAGACTTAAGGTATGAAGATCCAAATTACGAAAAGATCCGTTATCCAGAAAGGCCCAGGTCCTGAGTAGCGATGGACGAATTTCTCCCGTTTCGCCGAAAAATTACAGAAATATCCATTATCCGGAAAGCCCCAGGTCACGAGCAGTCTAAATAACAGGTCCTATACCTGTATTGAAATTGCTCATTAATTAGGGTCTTGCTGGGTCCCTACACTTCTGGGTCCACCTGCAACCACAGGGTCTGCTTCTCTCTATGGGGGATAGGGACTATCACGTGCCTTTCTTATTACATTTTTAAATATGATTTCCTTTTTGGAGGCAAAACAATGCTGTTGGGTTTAATTAATGTTTTTATGATTTCTTAGTAGACTTAAGGTATGGAGATCCAGACTGCAGAAAGATCCTTTTTCCAGAAAACCCCAATGCTCCGGACCTGGGGTTTTCTGGATAATGGATCTTTCCATAGTTTGGATCTTCATACCTTAAGTCTACTACTACTGAACCAGTACTGTTACCTAATGATAGAATTGTGTTGGTTGCTGCAATATCCAAACTCTCCGTTGTGCTAAGCAATAAATGGTTGGTTTTAAATTGGTCAGAGGCAGCAAAATCCCAGCCTTGATGAAATACACTCTCTTATGTTAAGATTTGGCAATTGCTGTAATTCTGGGAAATCAAAGGGCAATTAATGTGTATTTTGCAACTGTCCAAATAAAAAAAAATGATTAGCAAGACTCAGAGTCCAAAAGTCCTCTCCATCTTTAGTAATGTTTAAGTATGAGTCAAATGGAAGATGATATATTAGCTGCTAAAGATTCAAATGAATTTTCCTGCATTCCAGCTATTACTGAGTAATGTTTTCTGAAATGAGTACAGCCAAACATTCAGCTTTATGAAAGGCTTAAAGGGCATGTAAAGGCAGAAAAATAAAATCCCATTTTTACTTTCTTTAATGAAAAAGAAACCTATCTCCAATATACTTTAATTTAAAAAATGTGTACCGTTTTTATAAGAAACCTGCCTGTATGCAGTGAAATTCTCCCTTCATTTACTGCTGTGGATAGGAATTGTCAGACGGTCCCTAACTGCTGAGCAGGGAAACAATCATACTTATGTACAGCAGGGGGAGCCCCCGCCTTACTTCCCAGCCATGCAGAACTCAAGCAGCTTTGTTTGTTTCCCTGTAGAGCAGTCGGCGACTGTGTAGAGATTTGTATTGGATTTTAGTTTTGCCTTTACATCCCCTTTCCGGTTTCCAACTCCAGCTGCAGGGACAAAGATCATAGAGCCAGATGTAAACAGATAAACTGGGATTCTATTTGGAGGATTATTTTGGTGCAGCCACTCGTTCTGCAGAGTTGGAGAAAGTTTGTATTAAACAAAACAAAAACTATAAAATCCACATTAGATTACATGACAACACAGGACCCAGTGCAGTCTGTATATTCTGATTATTAATCAGTCTTGTTGTATCGGCTTCAGGCAGATATTATTTGACTTGTTCTGTTTTGATAATTTATGACGATCCCTAAGCAGCCCAGACCACACTGAGCATGTGCACAGTCTTAGATGTTTAACAAAGTTACAAGATGGTGACCCCCTGTGGCCAAATTTCAAAGGTGCAGTAAGTTTATGTTTAGTTGCTGACCCCAATCCGGCCTGTTTTGTGTGGTCAGAAAACAGGCCGGGTAGGGTGCGGGTTGGGAGATGGCAGGGCGGGGTTAGGGAGCAGATCTGGGTCAGCAGGGCCCCAGAGGTTTTTTTTCCAGTGTCCCGCCTGCCCAGTCCGACCCTGACCCCACTCACACACACCCCTGCTCTCCACTTAATCAATGAATTGATGTAAATTTATTTTGCATGGTCCTTTGATAAAATTCTCAATTTACATACATTTTCTTGTTTTACTGGTTTCTGAGGTAGCAGCAGTTTTAGGCTGATAACATCATGCTTTTGGCTTAATAGCTATCTTTTAAAGTCAGAGATCCTACACTATATAGAAAGCGGACAGACAGGGTATAAAATCGTTAATATCTTAAAAACCACTAAAATAGAAAATAAGACTGTCGTTCGGTTCAATCATTGGTATTTATGATTTGTCACTAGAATTTCACTAGTCTGGATGGCTGGTGTGATTTCTTCATATGCTTTGGACTGGCTTACTGGGCCACTGGCAGAAACCCTGGTGGGCCCTGTCGCCCTGGATCAGGTGGTGGTGGCTGGTGGTGTGCAGCGTAGGGGGAGGCTGTTTATTAATTGCCAGTGATGCACAGTGGAAGGCTGTCTGTACCCCGGGCACCCACAAGTGTGGCGATGCCTGTACCCTGGGCACCCATGAGGGTGACTCTCCCCACACAGCTGCCTGTACCCTGGGCAATGATGAGGGTGGATCTGCCAGCAGCCTTGCCTCTTACTAGGGCATCCATGAGGGTGTCTCTGCCTCTGTTCCTGCTTGAAACCCCGGCACCCATAAGGGTGGGTCTGCCTGTAGCCTTGCTTCTGAATTGGGCACCCAAGGGTGGCTCTGCCCACACCACAGTTTGCACCCCTGACACCCACAAGGATGGCTCTGCCTACACTACATAATGCTCAGGCTGCCCCACGAGTTTGCAAGGACTGTTGCACCCTTGTCACCCTGATCCTGTTCCTTCTCCCCTTCTTGCTCCTGTGAGCACAATAACAGTTCCTGCCTTAAAGGAGAAGGAAAAGCTAAAAACAAGTATTTTATTTATCAGAAAGGTCTATATAAATTAGGGATGCACCGAATCCAGAATTCGGTTCAGGATTCGGCCAGGATTCTGCCTTTTTCAGCAGGATTCGGATTCTGCCCAGCCAAACCGAATCCAAATTTGCATATGGGGCGGGGAGGGAAATCACATGCAGGGCCGGATTTACATAGTGGGTGCCCCTAGGCCCACTGCTGTTAGTCACCCCTGTCCCCTCCCCTTGGTAGGGATTGTTGCACGGGAAATTTAAAAAATGATTGTATCTCCAGCACATTCCCAGTGTTTTTGAACCAATGTGGGTGCGGTTGGGCAGCATGCCGCCCCCTAAAATCCTGCCACCCTAGGCCCGTGCCTTGGTGTCCTTTCCATAAATCCGGGCCTGATCACATGACTTTTTGTCACAAAGCAAGGAAGTAAAAAATGTTTACTCCTCTCTCCCTCCCTTTTCCTCTTCCCTCCTCTACTCCCTGCTGTAATCTGAGCCGAGAGCTATAAGTGAGCAGGGAGACACTCAGGCAGGAAGTGATGTCATACCAAGTTAATATGGCAGCTGCTATCCTAAACAAACAGAGAGCTTCTGCAGCTGTCTTCTCAGGTATGGTAAAGCATTCTGCAGAATAAATATAGTGTTATATCTTACAATATTATGGCTAATCTATTGGCAATAAACTGCTTCAGTAGCTTTCCTTCTCCTTTAAGGACACCTACCCATAACTATTGGCCTCACCCTTCTGTTCAAGGAACTTAAGGAAAGAAAAAATGTCCCTGTCCTATCAAGAGCCATAATGGGCATTTCCGATTTGTATTATTAAATATTCATCCCAATACAGAAGCAGGGAGTGCACATAATTTTCTATTTTACTGGAAATAAATAGCAGATAAACCCTCTGTAGAGATAAGCTATTTATTAGGCTGACCTTGCTTTGGGCACCAGATTGACATTAGAAGCACAATAAGACTGAGCTATTCTGCATACAGAGTTATTAGCGCTATAAAATTGTAAAGCCGCTGTTATTACCATGTGAAATATTCATTTTTACATGCATTATAATGTGGGACAACTGTATATCAACAGACACTATCTTTTCCAAACACTCTTTTCCCTTGCTGTAAGACCTTTTCATTTTAGTGCTGTAATAAATGCCCCGGCTGATATATTGTTTCCTTAAAGAATAGTCTGCAAGGTACAAATATTCTGAAATACAGTTTGTAGCTCTCCATGCTCTTCCTTTCCAGCTCCTTGAGTGAGTATCCCCCTGATACAGGCACAATGTACTGAGCAAAAGTGTTTTACAGTACAATAAAAATTATCCTTTCACTTGCGCTGTAACATCACTAAATTTAGTTTTAAAGGGGAAGGTAACATTCATTTTATTTTTTTGTCTTCATTTTCTTTTAATATTTACATAGTAACATAGTAAGTAAGGTTGAAAAAAGACACACGTCCATCAAGTTCAACCTTTTAGTTTTTTTGTTTAACCTAGCTAACTGCTAGTTGATCCAATTGATTTCATTTTTTTTTTTGTTCTTGGAATTTGAACATTTTGCCTGTTACTGGGGTTTAATTAACCTAGCAACCAGTCAGCAGCTTCACAGAGTGAAATATTAATAGCAGATAAGCAATAGAAAAAAGAATAACAACATAATGAATTTCCCCTTGCATCCACTGGATTATTAAAGGGCATGTAAAGTCTAAAATAGAATAAGACTAGAAATGCTGTATTTTGTATACTAAATATAAACATGAACTTACTGCACCACAAGCCTAATCAAACTAATAATTTATGCTTTCAAAGTTGGCTACAGGGGGTCACCATCTTGTAACTTTGTTATACATCTTTGCAAGACTAAGACTGTGCACATGCTCAGTGTGGTCTGGGCTGCTTAGGGATCGTCATAAACAAAGCTGCTTGAGTTCTGCATGGCTGGGAAGTAAGGTGGGGGCTCCCCCTGCTGTACATAAGTATGATTGTTTCTCTGCTCAGCAGTTAGGGACCATCTGACAATTCCTATCCACAGCAGTAAATGAAGGGAGAATTTCACTGCATACAGTCAGGTTTCTTATAAAAACGGTACACATTTTTTAATTAAAGTATATTGGAGATAGTTTTCTTTTTCAATAAAGAAAGTAAAAATGGTATTTTTTTTTTGCCTTTACGTGCCCTTTAAAGCCACAGTTTATTATAAATAGGGAAGATTTGGGTGAAAGACTTATAAAAAAATAACTGACCTAATGCATTAGCTGTATATGTAGGACGGTATGTGGTTACGACGCTTGCAGCTACAGGTATGGGATCCATTATCTGGAAACCCATTATCTAGGAATCTCAGAATTAAATACATAGATCTCCCCACAGCGTACAAAGGATTTAGCAAGTCATTTCATATAATCGGCCTGGTCATTCTCACTGTGCAGTAACGAGCCCCGAAATCTGTTTGTGTTCCTTGTTGCTAAGCAACCGTCCTCGTATGCTCTGCAGTAAACTTGGGAGGGAAAGATATAATCACTCTTTGCTAATGGGGTTTCAAAGTGGGAGAAAAGCTGGCAATAAACAGAATATACGGTGACTCTTATTCCTTGGCTTAGTGGCAATGAGTGAGAAAATTACAGAGCAATACAAGTTGTCATCCGGAGGACTTAATTCCAAGAGAAGGAATGGGATAGACATGGGGTGAGGTGGGTTGGGGCCTCGGATGCGGCAGATCATGTATGGCATCAGGGAACAGCAATGCTTGAGTTGCTCCCTAACTATTTGTATATCTGAATGTTACTCACAGGTATCAAAGGTTGGAGATCCCATATCCGCATGCTAGAAAATGCTGGTGCACTTTAGCACCTATGTTTGCAGAGCTAGTGTTAGAGAGCAAGAAGTAGGGCAGAAATGTTGTACATGATGTTTTGTGCTTCTGTACCAGCCCAAGGCAACCACAGTCCTTTAGCAGTAAAGATCTGTGTCTCCAAAGATGCCCCAGTAGCTCCCCATCTTCTTTTCTGCTGATTCACTGCACATGCTGTTTAGGATTTGGAATTTTTAGCCATATTCATTTTTAGGGTTTAGTTCTCCTTTAAGTGGGTAGGGGAACTTACATAATGAGGGATAAATAAGGGATGCTCAAAAAAGCCTTGAACCTGTCATTGACAATGGTAGCTCATAAAGTGTCTTGCCCTTCCTTGCAATCGTATATGGGAGAGGATTATTCATATTTTATGTTTATTTTATTTGCAGAAATCTGGAGTTACATTCACCAGACACAAAGCACACGGTGGTCCTCCGAAGTTCTGACCCCGTCACCTCACAGGCCTGGTTTAATGCTATACACTCAACTGCCTCTGATCTGATCAGCAAAGTGGTGACGGAAGTTAAAGAGCAATTAGGGAAAAGCGGGATCTCGGGAAGCACGGATATCAGGCACTTGGGCTGGCTGGCGGAAAAGGCAAGTGACTTTGCACTTACATTACTAAAGCTGTGCCCATGGCAGTGCATGTTTAACCATTTCCCTGTCAAAAAAATGCTGGTCAGTTCCTGCACAATAGGAAAAATAACGGAGATTTATGTTCAGAAGGAAAACAGAGAATTGTTCTAATGTTTCTCTGCTCAGGAAAGAGATCAGGAACATAGAAAATGCTTTCTCATCTGTTTCCTGAGACGTGCAACATCAGAAGAGTTCTCTGTTTTACTTCTGAAATATCTCTCTGACTTTACAGACCGAGAAAGTGACCAGCACGTGGTGCTGATGTCACAAAATTTGTCATATTGGCAGTCATGTTTAACCATTTTTCCTGTCAAAAATGCCATCAACTGCCGGTCAGTTCCTGTACAACAGGAGAAATAAGAGAGAACTATGTTCTGAAGGAAACCAGAAAATTGTTCTAATGTTTCTCTGCTCAGGAAAGTGATTCAGGAACCTAGAAAGCAAAAAAGAGCGGCAGATCTACTATAATTCAAACGGGGGGTCCCACTTACTTAGCACTTTCCTGTTTCACACATTGACTCATCTCTCATGAAAGATGAAAATGCCCAACTGGTTGGTTTGAGCAGCAGCCGAACACCATTCTGTTCAGTGTAAGCTCTGGATTCCAACACTAACATCCCCCCTCCCAGATGCAGTGTTGGACTGGCCCAGTGGGATATCAGGAAAACTCCCAGTGGGCCCAGGTGTCAGTGGTCCTACAAGCTACTAAATATGTGGCCTATTTCATGGCCATTCCCAATTCATATGAGAAAAAAAGAGGCTAAATAAATGAAATAATAGATTGTAGTATATAAAGAAAAGAGACGAGGAGAATAGAGGTTGAGGGAGGAGAGAAAGAATAATAGCACTGAGAGTGGGCCCCTGGTCTAAGATTACTTGGTGGGCCCCTGGTCAAAGGTTTTTGGGTGGGCCCCTGGTGTCCCAGTCCGACACTGAAAAACTGCAAATGGTGATTAATGGTTTAGATAAAGCTTTTCAGCGTTGGAAGGAAAAAAAGATTGTTAAAGGGGTTTCCATTTTTTATTATTTGTGGTTTTTGAGTTATTTCGCTTTTTGTTCAGCAGCTCTCCAGTTTGTAATTTCAGCTATCCGGTTGCTAGGATCCAAATTACTTTACCAACTATGCACTGATTTGAAAAGACTAGAGCAGTGACCCTCAAGCAGTGTCTCGTGACCAATATGTTACTCCCAACCCCTTGGATGTTGCTCCCAGTGGCCTCAAAGCAGGAGCTTATTTTTGAATTCCGGTCTTGGAGGCAAGTTTTGGTTGAATTAAAACCAGTTGTACTGCCAAACAGAACCTCCTGTAGACTGCCAGTCCACATAGGGATACCAGGTCAGTGACCCCCATTTGAGAGTTGGAAAGAATCAGAAGAAGAAGAAGACAAAAAATGAGGACCAATTGAAAAGTTGCTTAGAATTAGGCATCCTATAACTTCATACTTTAAGATGAACCACCCATTTAAATTTGTAAAAGATTTTTAATTTTATATGAGCCCCTAAACATTCTATTTAATGTTTGCTGGTCCTTTAATTAGATGAAAATTTGAATACTGTATATTTCCAGGCAGTGCTTGATGTCAGTAGGTCCCATCCTTTGCCAGGGATGAGACGTCTCTCATTGCAGACTAAATACTCGCAGGATGTTTCTCAGAGAAGGAAATACACTTCTGTCTGTTTAGGGGCCAGAAACACTTGGTGGCATCGGGGCATTGGTTACATTCCTTTTTTTCGTAGTCATATCATGTTCAAAGGCACACACCAGAAATAGAAAGGAAAAAAAACAGTAAATGAATCTTCCTTATTTATAGTTTTTTTTATGCTTTCCCATAAAAACAAATTATACTGAACAAATATTTGCTTCTAAGAGGAATCTTTTGTTAAAACAGATATTGTGGCTCATCCGAGGCTGAAGTTTCAGCTTTCCACAAGGGTTCTCAAACACTAGTTTTTTTTATTATTGTAACCCTTTAGACACCTCTTCTGTTGATGTCACACTCCACATGTGGTACTTACCTGATGGCACGAGACAAACCTGAGCCACTTCGCAGTGGTTTTGGGAGAGACTTGGTATCTGGTACTTAGTAGCACAGTGTCTCCAACGAATACAGGCAGCACTCCTAACCAGGTGGCAATAGGGGCCTCACTATCTGACTAAGCAGGCACTAACTATCTACCTAACTAAAGGAATTCAAAGTCATTTAATGTATTCCCAACAACACAGTCTCTGAATCTTCAAGTGCTCCTTTAGGGTACTGTCCCTTTAAACAGCATACTCGCTTTTTGGATACTTCACACAGATCCTTCAGGCGAGTCCAGCACTTACAGCCCTGCAGTGCAACTACCAGTCCCTTTGGATATTCAGATGGAAATCCCCTGCTAATGCTGATTTCTCTAATCTGGATTTCTTTCACACTCTTCCAGCTATCTGGGCCCACCAGCAATTCCTCGTTTTCTCCCACTATCCACCATGTGGTTCTCTCTGCCAGGCTCTTCTCTTCTGCCAGGTTCTGCTACTTCCTTTTCCTATTCAAACTATCTGCGGTAAATCCTTCGACTTCGATATTCGAAGTCGAGGGATTTACATTCGGCAGTCGAAAATGGAGGGTTGATTAACCCTCGATATTCGCCCCTATGTAAATCTGCCCCCTAGAGTTATTGATGGGATGGGGCTCGGAGAAGATTATAGAAATATAATACACAAAAGCCATGAATATCTTGTAAATTATATCCTTATAAACAGTGAGTTCTGATGTCATCAGTTATAAACGGTGAGTTCTGATGTCATTTCTGTCACATGACTCACTGAAACTTGTGTATTATAATAAATAAAGTACCCCCAGTTGCAAAATATGAGGATATTAGAAGTTACCTCGGAGTTCCATGACCTGTATATGGTCATGAAATTCCTCCGTAACTTATAATATCCTTCTATTTTACAATAGGGGGTACTTTATTCACTATATAAACTACAATCCATGCCTTATATGCTATTGATAGTGATTTCTCCTCTGTGACATTTATTGTCTGTCTATATTATGTGAAATATTGATATTATTAATTGTTGACATTTACACTCTTTCCTTTGACATTGATCTCTATGTAAAAAGCAGTAAGTCATGTTTCATAGTTCTAATCTTGCTCTTTATCTATCTGTTTATATAAATATCCCTTCAGTTGGCTCACTGACTTAATAAACTACGCTGCTGCTATTAAGTAGGCGATAACGCAGTTTGGACAATTAAAATTTTAGAGCAAATGTTTATTCCAGCTGGGATTTCTGAAAGCGATTACGCTCACAACACTGTAAGTTTACAGAAATGACTCTAGTAAATGTAATAGGGCGAGACTGCAAAATAAGTGCAGGATGGTCACAGTAGGACAAGATGAATGAATGTAGTAGCATAACTACGATATAGCAGACTCCACAACCACAGAGGGGGCCTGTCTGTGACATGCTTCTCCCATTCCCCAGCACATTTTGACAATATCACTTTGCCACACTAAGTGGGGAGGGAAGGGGTGTAAAGAGTAGGATTAAAGTAGAAGGACCAAAGTACAGAGAACAGTATGGCACGATGATAACAGTAGGGCAGACTAGATGAGATACAACAAGTAGTAAGTAGAAGGTACAAGATGGAAAAGCAGGGCAGGATAGTAATAGTTGGGCAAAATCAGTTGCATAAATAGCATACAGCAAATTCCTTGACCATGGTGGGGGAGGTGGAGAAAGGAGCACTGCTCTAAGTTACTAGATACCTGTTACTAAATAAAGAGAACCAGGCGAGGGGCAGGCGTGTGGCATCTCCATGCATCTGGTGAAGGTCCTAAAAATTTGTGTCCCCACATGACATCAAGGAGAGGTGGCCCTGCTAACACTGGGCAAGATAGATGATGAATAGCAAGGAGAAAGAACAGCAAGATGAAAGTAGAAGGGCCAAGATGGAGCCAGCAGGCCATGATAGATAAGAAAGAGCAAATTGGATAAAGGGAACAACAGATCAACATGATAACAGTAGACCAAGACAGATACGTAATTAAAAGATGAAAATACACAGGCCAAGAAGACAACAGCAGAACAAGATGGATGAGGAGCGGCAAAGAGAAAGTAAAAGGGCCAAGAAGAAAAGGGCTAAGATGGGAAGAGTTGGGCAAGATAAAAACAGAAGAGCAAGATGAAAATAGATGGGCAACGATGGCAAAAGCAGAACAACATGGCAAGACTAGGGCTATAAAGATAATAAATAGATAAAAGAGGAAGGGGCAAGATGGTAACAGTAGGGTAAGATCGTTAAGAACTAACAAGGTTGAATTAGAAAGACCAAGATGGCCATAAAGCCCCCCTCTCATTTGAAAAAACAAAACTGTTCTTAGGCTAATGCTGTTAGTGGTTTCACAGAAGGACCAAGATGGCAAGAGTAGGACAAGATCCTAATAATAGGGCAAGATACGTTGTAGATAAGTAACAGCAAGGAGAAAGCAAAAGGGCCAAGATGGCAAGAGTAGAACAAAATCCTAATAGTAGGGCAAGATATGTTGTAGATAAAGAACAACAAGGATAAGCAGAAGGGCCAAGATGGCAACAGTAGGGCACGATAAGTTGTAGATGAGGAACAGCAAGGAGACAATAGAAGGGCCAAGATGGCAAAGCAGGAAAAGATTCTAATAGTGAAGAAATGTCCCAAACCACATGTGCCACTTGCCATTGCCACTTGGTTCTTGGGTTGGGTTGTGTAGCTGACTCCCAGACTGACCTCTGACCTGAGAAACACTGATCTACATCAGGGCTGTCCAGCTGAAGGCACAAGAGTTGAGCGTTCCATTAAATCTGTTACACAAAAAATGTAATATGTCATATTAGACCCAAAGGACAGTGCTGGTCTACATCATACTAAAAGGAACCTGTCAATTACACAGGGCTGCTGTTCATGGGCAATATTACGTACATTAAATAAGTAATTTATGTTTTAGGTTCCCCTTTAAGAATCCTAAAAAATTAGGTGTGCGGTGCTGAGGTAAAACAATGCAGATTAGGCTGCCCAGTTCAGAGGGGAACAAGCTCTTTTGTTATTTATGGGAGGTTTTTGATCATTAATTAAATAGGCTCAGGTTTAATTATCCCTTTGTCGTTCATCAGCATTTTTTCTTTTTTCCCAGAAATTAATTTTTGTCACGGCAGCCAAAATATAAGCGTTTCATTCATGGTTCTGGGAGTATCTGAGCAGGGCCAAAAATCTGATGAAAAGGACAAGTGCTATGGAAAATTGAGCAATTCCTCCATGTAGACTTAAAGGGGTTGTTCATCTTTAAATTAACTTTTAGTATGATGTAGAGAGCGATATTTTGAGACAATTTGCTTTTGGTTTTCATTTTATACTATTTGTTGAGTTATTTATCTTTTTATTCAGCAGTTCTCCAGCTTGCAATTTCAATAATCTGGTTGCTATAGTCCAAATTCCCTAGCAAACATGCATTGATTTAAATAAAAGACTGGAATATGAATGGGAGAGGGCCCTGAATATTGTTAATAAAAAATAGCAATAACTGTAAATTTTTAGCCTTACAGAGCATTTGTTTTTAGATGGGGTCAGTGACCCCCATTTAAAAGCTCGAAAGAGTCAGACGAAGAAGGCCAATTGAAACGTTTCTGAGAATTAGCCATTCTATAACATACTAAAAGTTAAAGGGATACTGTCATGGGGAAACACGCATTAGTTAATAGTGCTACTCCAGCAGAATTCTGCACTGAAATCCATTCCTCAAAAGAGCAAACAGATTTTTTTATATTCAATTTTGAAATCTGACATGGGGCTAGACATTTTGTTAATTTCCCAGCTGCCCCTGGTCATGTGACTTGTGCTTGCACTTAAGTAGAGAAATGCTTTCTGGCAGGCTGCTGTTTTTCCTTCTCAATGTAACTGAATGTGTCTCAGTGAGACATGGGTTTTTACTATTGAGTGTTGTTCTTAGATCTACCAGGCAGCTGTTATCTTGTGTTAGGGAGCTGCTATCTGGTTACCTTCCCATTGTTCTTTTGTTTGGCTGCTGGGGGGGGGGGAAAGGGAGGGGGTGATATCACTCCAACTTGCAGTACAGCAGTAAAGAGTGATTGAAGTTTATCAGAGCACAAGTCACATGACTTGGGGCAGCTGGGAAATTGACAAAATGTCTAGCCCCATGTCAGATTTCAAAATTGAATATAAAAAAATCTGTTTGCTCTTTTGAGGAATGGATTTCAGTGCAGAATTCTACTGGAGCAGCACTATTAACTGATTCATTTTGAAAAAATTTTTTTTCCCCATGACAGTATCCCTTTAACTTAAAGATGAACCACCCCCTAACATGAGCAGAGGTGGTATTTGTCTTTGGACTAGAGTCCTGCAGCGGGTCAGATACCCCTGGTTAACCGCAAAAAAAGCAGGTAACTTATGGGATGAGGGTAGGATTTTCAGTTGCGGGTCAGGTTGTGGATCCCATTGCTATTTCTTAAGTTATATTGTCTATATTTACGCCCACTTCTGATGATGTCACTTCCGGTTTAACGGTGGTCTGTGGGTTTGCGGATCGGGTTGCGAAATAAGGCCGGGTCGGTTGGGCGCATCCAAGAGGGTAACTATACGGGTTGCAGTTCGGGTTGTGGGCTGCGGGGTTCGGTTCTGGTCTCAAAAATTGGTTTCTGTGCAGGACTCTACTCTGGACCCCCAACTCACACCTGAAGCTGTCTCAGATATAAGCGGTAGAGCAGCAAATGTTCTTCTAGAACAGCCCAGGGACATGGAAAAGGCATAAAATAGTTACTATGATTATCAATATGATTTATGTTTATATATTGTAATACAGTGTATTCTCCTGTTCTGGGTTATATAACTGAGGCTATAGAGCATTAGCTAATGAGACACTGCCTCCCTTGCAATTCTTTGCTCTAAGCATGAGAATAAATATCTTTTCTGCGTTCAGTAAGAGATTGTATTGCATGGGAGTCTCTTGCATTGCCAGGATCAGCAATAATGCAGCACTTCAGGGAGGCAGATAAATGGCACGGTCAGGAGCAATCCTGCACACACTGCCTTAATCTTCCCTGATTTTGCCTCTTGCTAATTCTGTTCCACTTATTACCTGGTCACTTGCAGTTGTCTTGTCCATCTCATGAGTGTCTGACAACATTTGCTGGAAATGATTCTGGGAAATATTTGGAACATGGCACCTGTTCAGGGGCCCCCAACATGAGCCGGTCCCATTCACATGAAATAACCAGCAAAACCCATGAAAAATGTATTACAATGTGGGATACCTTTAAATTAAAGGACAAGTAAAGTGATACACACTTTCCAATGTGTTAGGCACCCCCAGTGAATATAATCTCTAACCTTAGACTCCAGGTCAGTGCTCCTGTCCACTGACAGTTGCTGATGCTAAAAGAGCCACACACCTCCATCTTACCTTTTACCTGATTTTATTTGAAAGAACAGTAACACTAAAAAATTAAAGTGTTTTAAGTAATAAACATATAATGTAGTGTTGCCCTGCCTTGGTAACACTAGTGTGTTTGTTTCAGAAACTCTAATATAGTTGATATAAACAAACTGCTGTGTAGCCATGGGGGCAGCCATTCAAGCACAGGATACGCAGTAGATAACAGATAAGTACTACTATAGTTTATATAAACAAGCTGCTGTGTAGCCATGGGGGCAGCCATTCAAGCACAGGATACACAGTAGATAACAGATAAGTACTACTATAGTTTATATAAACAAGCTGCTGTGTAGCCATGGGGGCAGCCATTCAAGCACAGGATACACAGTAGATAACAGATAAGTACTACTATAGTTTATATAAACAAGCTGCTGTGTAGCCATGGGGGCAGCCATTCAAGCACAGGATACACAGTAGATAACAGATAAGTACTACTATAGTTTATATAAACAAGCTGCTGTGTAGCCATGGGGGGCAGCCATTCAAGCACAGGATACACAGTAGATAACAGATAAGTACTACTATAGTTTTATATAAACAAGCTGCTGTGTAGCCATGGGGGCAGCCATTCAAGCACAGGATACACAGTAGATAACAGATAAGTACTACTATAGTTTATATAAACAAGCTGCTGTGTAGTCATGGGGGCAGCCATTCAAGCACAGGATACACAGTAGATAACAGATAAGTACTACTATAGTTTATATAAACAAGCTGCTGTTTTAATTAGAATTTCAAGATTTATTATACTCTGGCCCTTTAAGAACACAAATTTGACTATTCGCCACCTAAAACCTGCTGAATTACTGTATAAGTCAATGGTAGAGGGGCAGTGACCAATTTGGAGTTGATTGTAGCCTTCCTGACATTTGAATTTCTTTCTGCGAAAAACTCGAAACAAGTTTGGTCAAATTAAACTTTGAATTTAATTTGAGTTTTCCGGGTCGGTAAAATTTGTCTGAGTTTTATATATTCGATTTTTTAAAAGAATAATCGAATAATCGAACTTTGAGTAAAATCGTAAATTTGTGAGTTTAAAAAAACTCACATGAATTCCAAAAATTCAACCCTTAATAAATGTGCCTCCCCATGTCTGTATTAAATGCAAATGATCTTTCCTGTGAAAAGATCATAATTGTTATATATGGCCACCGTTAGGGAAACTGTTCATGGGGAAAACCAAGGTGACCAAAATGTCCTTCCGTCTTTTGAATGGGAAATTAGAATATTTTTAAACAACAGCCCATAGGGACATGCATAGTTAGTATGAGTTTCTATTTGAAACATTATGGTCGGCTACCAAATCAGCATAAACAGAATGGGTCTGACAGATAGAATGCAAAGGTTTTTGCTTTTTTTTTTTTTTTTTTTAGCTTTTAGATATTCAAGATGGGACGGGCACAAACTGGACTTCACTCCACTGCTTGGTACGATTAAAAGTATATTTTATTTAACAAAATAACATTACAAATGATGTAGCCTTACGCGTTTTGTTCCTTGTGGGCACTTAATCACAGCCTATGATTAAGTGCGCACAAGGCATGAAACGTGTAAGGCCTGACACATTTCGTCCTATTGGGGCACCTACTCATAGGCCTATGAGTAAGTGTCCCAATAGGCACGAAACGCGTCATGCCTTCACCTGTATGTCCTAATAAATGGTTTGAACTTTTAACTTTATTTTTGGTTATTATTTTTTTTTTTAACAGGTTTCCTTTTTATTGATTTGGTTATTATTTTTGAATAAAAACTCACAAATATTTTGGTTTTGTTACATGTTTATGCACCCATGGACTGGGGTGAACTGTGAGTATATTTCTTCATTGCCCTTAATATTGGACATTCACTTAGTGGTGCTGTTATGGGTAATTTGCATCAATTTTGTCATTTTGATGAAACGTGTAAGGCAACATCATTTGAGATGTTATTTTGTTAATTGCGCCAAGCAATGGAGTGAAGTCCAGTTTTGTGCCAGTACTACTATGAATATCTAATCGTATTTATTGCCTCCCAAAACTTGTGCACCTGGACCCCCCACCTGAATTGGTAAATCAACTCGGCCATTATACTACAATCAACACTGGATATTCATTTGAAAAATGTGTTTATCTGCAGTTTAGCTCTTTAGTTCCAGTTGTTCCTACTCATGGGCCCTGTGCTTTACTCTAGGTACCTGGAGAGAATGAGAAACACTGGAAGCCGGTCCTGATGGTGCTGACAGAGAAGGATCTTCTCATGTATGATTCTATGCCTCGCAGGAAGGACTCTTGGCTCAATCCAGCACATACCTACCCACTCATAGCCACCAGGTACTTCAACTCTCTTTTCTTCCTAATCTCATCCTGTCCACTAAAGTAGAGAGCTAAAGCTTTTGGCCTTTGTGTTGTTCAAGCCATGTTTATAGACTAGGCGGGTCTTTTGCACTTACCGAGATTTTCAAAAAATGGCAACTACAAGAGGCTGTCGGTGACTTCTCCAAAATGTAGCATGGATGCCTCTGAAGGTTTCAGGGGGCAAATCCTTTAATTTGAATGTGTAGGCACAGGTCTGTACATAATATGGTCACAAGTTTATGGACACTGATTATTGGAATTGACTATTTAAGCTACACCCATTGATGACGACACAAGCACCACTACATCATGCAAGGACATCCTCTACAATTCCCAACAGTTTGGAGTAGGCCCTTTGCTATATCATCAAGATAACCAACCATTCACTAAACACGGCCCATGTAGTATTGGTTTGCAAAGATGGTAATAGAAGAATTTGGTGACCTGCTTAGAGTCTGTCAGGGGACCTATTGGCTCCCAGCGGGAGAAGCCCGGACCAAGGAGGAAGCTTAGAGTTAAAGTCCAAGTTTGCGGTATCCAAAAGGGGTCAGAGTAGTCAAGTTCAGGCAAGTGCTCAATAAGGCAGACAGCAAGAATCAGAATCAGGTTCAAGGGTCAGGAAGCCAGGAACCAATAATTCAGGAATTTAGGAAACCCAGGAGAAATTCCTATAATCGGGCATCAAACCCCTGGCCTGGAAGTCCTTTAATTTTCAAAGTTCACGCCGGCGCATGACATCATCACGCCATCGGGCGTCGGTCCACGTTGATCATGGGCACCGTCATTTTGGAAAGGATGCCGCCGGAGACGGGATCGCCAACGGGCTATAAACAGTTCCTGGGATGGTGGAAGGTACCGGATGCTCTTTATTTTATATATTATGAGCCACTGATGTGCTTAATGCTGCCCGGCGCATCCCCTGCAATGAATGTGCTCAAGAAAAAGCAGACAGATACAAGTGGAGTTAATAAAAGATGTATATTGTATTCTTAACTAGTATCATGGAGTTGCCGTTGACACATTGATTAGAATTGATGACTTACAGAGCTGATCTGGGTTACATTCCCGCCTGGGTTACATTTATACCAGGACATTATTAACTTGCAGTTCTCCACAGGCAGAGTCCGTGGGGGTTATTTATTAAACTCCGAATGGCAAAAACCCCCAAAAAACATTTTTTACTAGAAAATCCGAAATTTTTAAAAAAAAACACAAATTTTTCGAAATCTATTATCCCCCGGGGATGAAAAAAAATCATAATCTGAAAATCCAGCATCTCAGACCTGCCGAGGTTGCATATACCGTATATACTTGAGTATAAGCCGACCCGAGTATAAGCCGAGGTACCTAATTTTACCTACGAAAACTGGGAAAACTTATTGACTCTAGTATAAGCCTAGACACAACTACAGCCCTGTCTCCCAGCAGCGCACATTCCGCCAAAGCGACCCCCCCAGTGATCAACCGGACTTCTTTGCAAGGTTGATGGTGACAGAGAATTGCCAAACGGATTACTGTGTGCATTGTCCCACTGTCCCACTACCATGTGCAGAGGGTGCTGTGTGATATTGCCATCACTGTTATTCTTTCATATAACCAACAGATGGCGCTGTGTGATATTGCAGTCACTGTTATTCTTTCATATAACCAACAGAGGGCGCTGTGTAATATTGCCATCACTGTTAATCCTTCATATAACCAACGGAGGGCGCTGTGTGATATTGCAGTCACTGTTATTCTTTGATATAACCAACAGATGGCGCTGTGTGATATTGCAGTCACTGTTATTCTTTCATATAACCAACAGATGGCGCACTGTTATTCTTTCATATAACCAACAGAGGGTGCTGTGTGATATTGCAGTCACTGTTATTCTTTCATATAACCAACAGAGTGCGCACTGTTATTCTTTCATATAACCAACAGAGGGCGCACTCTTATTCTTTCATATAACCAACAGATGGCGCTGTGTGATATTGCAGTCACTGTTATTCTTTCATATAACCAACAGAGGGCGCTGTGTAATATTGCCATCACTGTTAATCCTTCATATAACCAACGGAGGGCGCTGTGTGATATTGCAGTCACTGTTATTCTTTGATATAACCAACAGATGGCGCTGTGTGATATTGCAGTCACTGTTATTCTTTCATATAACCAACAGATGGCGCACTGTTATTCTTTCATATAACCAACAGAGGGTGCTGTGTGATATTGCAGTCACTGTTATTCTTTCATATAACCAACAGAGTGCGCACTGTTATTCTTTCATATAACCAACAGAGGGCGCACTGTTATTCTTTCATATAACCAACAGAGGGTGCTGTGTGATATTGCAGTCACTGTTATTCTTTCCTATAACCAGCAGAGGGCGCAATGTTATTCTTTCATATAACCAAGAGAGGGTGCTGTGTGTTATTGCAGTCACTGTTATTCTTTCATATAACCAACAGAGGGCGCAATGTTATTCTTTCATATAACCAACAGAGGGCGCTGTGTGATATTGCAGTCTCTCCCCAAGTGAACTGTTGGTATAGGAATGATTAAAAGTGACTGAAATCTCAGCTACTGTCGGCTGACCCGAGTATAAGCCGAGGTAGACTTTTTCAGCACATTTTGGATGCTGAAAAACTCGGCTTATACTCGAGTATATACGGTAAGTCAATGGGAGAAGTTCTGAAGCTATCTTGATCTGTGCTGGGTTTCGTGCAATAATCCAAAGATTTCATGGTTTTCTTGCAAAATTTAGAAAGAATCAGAGATTTCGGGTGGAAAATGCGAAAAAATTAGTTTGATTCATTTTTTTTCACGATTTTTTGGGTTTTTTCCCCGCACAGGAAATTTTTCGTGAAAATGTATTGCTAAATAAGGGGAAAAAACCTGTGCGGATTTGGTTGGAGTATTTTTAATAAAATAATGAGATAAATTTGGACTCTGAGTCTGTGTTCTTCTGACAGGCAATGGAGTACATTGTTTATCCACTGGGGTGCTCCAGCAGATTTTAAAAAAGATGGATGATGGACAACTATAAAAGCATTTCTGTGCAGGTAGCTTTAAGGGGGGCAGCTAATGGCTTCTTTTTCCTTTTATGACCAAAATGACAGCCTACTAACTTGAGTATGTATGACCATCTGCACTTGTGACTTCTTAAAGTAACTGGTTTGGCCAATCAAACTGCAAGGCAAACCCACCTATTTTGGGTTATTGGATTCCTCACATGACCAGGCCATACTTCTACCTGGTGGACTGGAACAACCTTTGTTTGTGGTCTAATATTTAGTATATGATTTCTATCCTATTGTATAGGACCCTGCCCTATATAAGACCAACCCTCCTTACCCTCCTTGCCTGAGCATTGACTTACCTTAGCATTATCCCTAGCTAGGGTTCCTGCTCTAGCCCCTTTTCCTTGAGCCTAGCCTTGAGGCTTACCTTGCATTGTCCTGCCTTAACCTTGCCTTGTCTTCCTTGCCTTTCTTTGCCTAAACATTGCCTTGACCTTGCCCTGCCTCGTCTGATTTTGTTCTTGCTAGCCAGTCCTCCTGCTAGCCAGTCCTCCTCCTATCCAGTCCCCCATCCTGATCTGACTCTTCGCCCGCCCGCACTATCCTGTCCTGTCCTAAACTTTGCCGTTCCACCCAGACAGATTCTACGGCATTGTCACCCTGTTCCTTCCCTTTCCGTGTTCCATGGGCACAGCCAGTTCTTGCCTGAAGGACTCACCTTTCCACCTCTGCCTCCACAGCGCCCCCTACCTCAGAATTTTTGATCTTTGCATGTGGTCATATTGCACTAATATTTAGCATATAGTCCAGTAGGTTGGATATACCTCATGTTGGTCCATGTCATGGAAATGTTAAATTAGGTCATCTAATAATTGGGGTACCGTCAGTTACCAACACCGTAGTATATCCTGATCTTTTGTACTATAAATTTTATTTATTTTAATTTTTTTATGCACCTTCTGGCTCTGCCACATATCTTAGCATGACTTCTCCTTTCATGGTGAAAACCAGCAGTCACACATGGAAGACAGAGCCGTCTCTAAGGTGCTATTATGACACATAGCAACTACGTCGGCTGAGCAGAAGGCCGTGCTTGACTATTTTTTGGTTATTGCTTGAGAACTAGAGGCGACTCTCTACACTAGCTTTCATCTGCACGTTTGTGTATATAAAATAAAATAACAAGAAGGGCAATAATAGGCGCAGTTATAGGAGAATATTGGGCCAGCTTTACCCATCAATAACTTCAAATAAGTCCTCTGTGGGGATATGACGAGGAACATTTTGATAAAATATTCATTGCGTTCAGAATCAATAACTGATCCGTATAATGTCCCTTTTCATTCTGCAATGCCCATTAACTAGGCTAAGTGTTATCGGGATTGGAAAGATGATTATCTGCACTGCTGTTATCCATTATTTATTGTTTTTTTCGAATCAATCAGTGATCCAGTGCCCCTTCTCGTGTGTATATTAAAGAGACAGTGGCTGCAAATAAGGAAAAAGACGCTACTTTCCTTTATATATAATGTTCACCTTATCTGTGCAATGGAAAATTCTGCATCATTTCTTGCAGTTTCAGCCTTGCCTCAGTATTCCATTGTTTTTATAGCAGGTTGGCTACAGCTTTGTACCTATTGTGTTTAGAGCCCATTACAAGAGGCCAGAAAAGTAGTGATGGGCGAATTTATTCAGCAAAAACTTGGCGAAATTGCCGCAACAATTTGCCGGCGTCCCAATTTTTTTGACATCAGCGACTATTCTGACAATTAAAGGTGCCCATTGACTTTAATGTGCGTCAAATTGATGCCGGCGTCGGAATTGTTGCCGGCCTTGAACAAATTTTGAAGCCGGCAAATTTTGCCGTCGGCTTCAAAATCAAAATTTTTCATTGAAACGGGAGAAATTCGCCCATCACTGCAGAAGAGGACCTGGCTAAGCCGCCCAAAGACAGTGACATGGTATTGTTGAGGTCAGACAAATAAGCCATCAATGGGACAAGGAGAGATACCATAAAGCTACATAAGCATAGTTATTCCTCTATAATAAGCACAATTGGCCTTGATTGTTTATTTTTTTTTATATAGTTTTTTAATGATTTTCCTTCTTCTTCTGACTCTTTCCAGCGTTCAAATGGGGATCACTGACCCCATCTAAAAGAACAAATGCTCTGTAAGGCTACTGCTACTGTTTATTACTATTACTATTCATACTTCAGTCTTTTATTTAAATAAATGCATGGTTGCTGGGGTAATTTAGACCCTGGCAACCAGATGGCTGAAATTGCATCCTGGAGAGCTGCTGAATAAAAAGCTGAATAACTCAAAAACCACAAATAATAAAAAATGAAAACCAATTTGTCTCTCTACATACATCGTACTAAAAGTTAATTTAAAGGTGAACAACCCATTTAAGGGGCTATTCCAAGTAACAGTAGCAGTGTAAAAAAACAAGTTCCATTGTTTTCTATGGCACAGGCCACACAGACTTTAATTTGTACTGAAAACTCTCTCACTAGGCTGCAATTGAACGTGTCTTTAAGTTCAACTACAAGATGATTGTGTAACACTGCCCTTAGGGATAAGCTGTAATATGTCAATTCTTGATATTTTTAATACAGCACTGAATTTCTGTAGTGAGTACATTACATATACGGTATATTCAATTTTTCAGACTGGTCCATTCCGGCCCTGGGAAAATATCTTCCCTTTCTGGCACAGAGTTCTCATTTGCTACACGGACAGGGTCGAGGCAAGGAATCGAGACCCATTTCTTTAGAGCCGAGACTAACAGGGATCTCTCCCTCTGGACCAGGTCTGTTGTACAGGGCTGTCACCACTCTGCCGAGCTCATTAAAGAGATTTCCACACGTAAGTACCACCTGGGCACAGCTCCTCTCTTCTGCCAACTGCGCTCCCTGCTTGAATTATTTCAGCACAATTTAAGGGGGTTATTTATTAAAGTACAAATGGCAAAAACTCAAAAAAAATTTAGTTTTTTTTTACTATAAAATCAGAATTTTTAGTGAAAAAAATTTATTTGGGATTTATTACACCCCTAGGATGGAAAAAGTCTGAATACGAAAATCCAGCATTTCAGACCCACCGAGGTTGTACAGTATGGGGCCCATTTACTAATTGTGGTAAATCCTTCGACTTCGATATTCAAAGTCGAAGGATTTACATTCGGCAGTCGAATATCGAGGGTTAATTAACCCTCGATATTCGACCCTATGTAAATCTGCTCCTAAATGTCAATGGGAGAGGTCTTAATACTATTTAGAATCTTCTGTGGTCTGTGCTGGATTTAGCCAAAAAATCTGATTATTTTGGACTTTTCGGACAAAAATCAGGAAAATTCGGGCTTTTCGGGAAAAAACACCAAAAAAAATCTGCTCGGTTTTTTCGTGTTTGTCCCCCATCTGATTAAATCGTGCTTTTTTAATAATAAATAAGCTCCAATAGGGGATTGAAGTTTTAGGGGCAGATTTATCAAGGGTCAAATTGAAAATTCCAAATTAAAATTTTTGCATTTTTTTTTAATGGTCAATATTATTAAAATTCGATTTGATTTTTTAAAAAAATTTTAATTCGATTTCCAAGATTGATCATACTCTGGCCCTTTAAGAACTCGAATTCGACTATCCGCCACCTAAAACCTGCTGAATTGGAATTGCTGTTTAAGTCAATGGGAGAGGTTCAGGGATTCGTTTGCAGCCTTCCTGACATTTGAGGTTTTTTTGATTCGAGTTTTTGGGTCGATTCTGTTAACCCGACTTTTAATAAATTTTGATTGGTCAAATTTCGAGTTCATGGAAGTGTTAAAAAACTCACATGAATTTGAAATTTGACACTTGATAAATGCACATTCTTGCAGGAGGTTACCGAATTCAGATAATCCAAAGTGTACATTTTTGTCCTGCATCCAGATGCTGCAAGTAATACAATCACATTTAGTGGGTAGCATTGCATTGCTTTCAGGCTGGGGTCCTGAGTTTGATTCTAGCTTGGGCACTATCTGCAAGTTTGCATGGCTTTCTCCCAGTTACTCCAAAAACATGGAAGCAGGTTCATTGACTCCGGATAAAACTGATATTATTGTGTGTGAATATGATAGGGACCATAGATTGTAAGCTCCACTGGGGCAAGGTCTGATGTGAATGATAAACTATTTCTGTAAAGTGCTATATGTAAATATGTCAGTGTTCCATAAATTGCAGATAATAACGAAAAGCGCTGGACTGATTATGTAACTAGAAAAAGATGCTATGTATATATATATATATATATATATATATATCAGTGACGGGCCTACTCAGCCGGCCGCCCTAGGCAACCCGGCCAACTACTTCGCCCCCCGCCACTCGTGCATGCGCAGAAGTGTGCGAGCGGAAATGCAAGAGTGCACATGCACAGAAGACCATAAACAACATAGAATTGTGGCCACAGCTTCTGAACATAGCGGTCCAAGCTAGGGGAAGGCATCCTAGGCAAGTGGCTCTTCTGCCTACCCCTAGTTCCGGCCGGTGTATGTATATATACACATAGGTACGGGACCTTTTATCCAGAATGGACCTGGGGTTTTCCAGATAAGGTATTGAATGTCTACTGAAGTGCATCACGCATGTGGACTATATATATATATATGGTGCACACAGAACACTGGTCACTGCCCTGGTGCTGGAACAAAAAATTTGTACAATCAAATAAAGGAAAAGTCCGCACTCATGGGTCTTGTGTAGAAAAGTAAAAAATGACTTAGTGTTTATTTGACATTTCGGCTCCTATACGCGAGCCGTCCTCAGTTTTTCCTAAGGACGGCTCGTGTATAGGAGCCGAAACGTCGAATAAACACTAAGTCATTTTTTACTTTTCTACACAAGACCCATGAGTGCGGACTTTTCCTTTATTTGATATTATATATATATATATACACACACAAATACTGGTGCACTCAAAGGCTCCGTCACTGCCTTGGTGCTGGTCAACAACAGATAAATATCAAAATCGCCAAAAGAACGCATTCAAAGGACTTTGTATAGTGCAAAAAAAACCTGAAATAAACCAGGTTTTTTTTTTTTTGCACTATACATAGTCCTATGAGTGCGGTCATTTGGCGATTTTGAGATATATATATTAATATATATTAATTTTCAGTTGTTTTTTTAATTCTACTCACTGTTTTCAGCAAGACACAAAATAGCTCATTTGCCTATACCAGTGCAAAACTAGGCCGTGTTTTCAGCCACAGTGTGTTGTTTTCTGAGAATTTGATCGTAATAAAATACATCACAATCATTTACCAATGTGGGAGCAAATTAGCATTTTGTATTGCAAGTTTTATTTTGGTTAGGATTTTATAACGAGGTGCCAAGAGGCTGACGCCATATCAGAACACACGGCTTTCAGCTTGTCTCATGGCAGAAAAAGCATGGGGCATATTTATAAAGATATGAAGTCACTTTTACCATGAGAAATGGAGCAGCTGATGGTCTCACATCTCTCTGCCTTCTGTGATTAGCAGCCTTCTCATTGGAAGAGGTCCTCCTACCGACCTATGACAATTCATTACACTGAAGTCACGTGGGCTTATTCATTGGCTTTTATCCCTCACTTGTTTTCTGTTCCTTTCAGCTTGCACTTACAAGAATAACGAGTGTCGGTTGGTTATTAACTATGATCATGGATTCTCTCTGACCTCTGAAGCCTTGGATGGGACCTATTCCCGACCCCTGGTGCAGTTCCCCTATGAAAAACTGAAAATGTCATCTGACGATGGAGTTAAAATACTCTATTTAGACTTCGGGGGCAAAGATGGAGAATTAGTAAGTGCTGTGTTTTTTATATAAGAATATTCTTGAACTGACAGACAGGTTCCTTCTGACCTCAAAATTGCCATTTTCAAACCTGTTCTTATTCTATAACTGCAGTGTGGATAACCTTCAAAAGCAGGGGTCCCCCCCCCTTTTTTTTTTTAACCATGAGCCATATTCATTGTAAAAAGAGTTGGGGAGCAACATAAGCAAGAAAAATGTTCCTGGGGTGCCAAATAAGGGCTGTTATTGGCTATTTGGTAGCCCCTATGTTAAAGTCCTGCAGCAGGTCAGGTACCTGCGTTACCCTGCGGGTTGCGGGTGGAAGTTCCAGGTGCGGGTATAGACGCGGGTCGGCGGTTCTGCGGGTTGCGGGTCAGCCGCGGGTCTTCTCAACAGCGATTTTTACTCCTTTTTTTCTGATCACGCCTATTTCCGATGATGTCACTTCCGGGTTACAATGACAGCACTTCCTGTTTCTTGATGGTCAGCTGGTCCGGGTTGCGGATAAAGTATTTGTGGGTCTGGTAGCGGGTCCAAGCGGGTAAGAATGCGGGTTGCGGATTGCTGGTTGTGGGTTAGGGTCGGGTACGGGTTCCAAAAAATGGACCTGCGCAGGACTATGTGGACTACCCTATGTGGACTGGCAGCCTACAAGAGGTTCTGTTTGGCAGTACACCTGGGTTTATGCAACCAAAACTTGCCTCCAAGCCTGGAATTCAGAAATATGAAGTTAGAAAAGCACACACTCAGTAAGTAAGTGTGAGGTTCAAATCCAAAGGAGGCTCCCCCTGTGAGTCTCCAAAAATAGAATAACCAAAAAATCAAACGAAGGATTGTATAAAAATAAAAATGATTTATTACATCAAAATAAATATACAAAAATCATACCAAAATACATGACATTTTTGAATTCCAAAAAATCAAACGAACGATTGCACACGCTGGATCTAAAAAAAAAAATATACAAAAATCATACCAAAATATTTGACGTTAGCCCAACGAGCTTCGACCAAAGTGGTCTTCCTCAGGGGCAAAAAATAAAAAAGCCCTGCCTTTTTTGATTTTTTATTTGTTGCCCCTGAGGAAGACCACTTTGGTCGAAGCTCGTTGGGCTAACGTCAAATATTTTGGTATGATTTTTGTATATTTTTTTTTTTTAGATCCAGCGTGTGCAATCCTTCGTTTGATTTTTTGGAATTCAAAAATATTCAACTGCTTTGTGGCAACTGGGAGCAACGTCCAAAGGGTTGGGGATAAATATGTTGCGTAAAATCTGACTGTTGAAAGGAAATTTCACCCTTTAGAGCCTATGTAGAGAGCACTTGCAACTAGAGCAATGAATCTGTTTTTCACCTTGCTCAAAACAGATAGGTCACTTGAGGCATTAGTGTGAGATTAACCCTGGCAGTGCCCTTATGGCTTTCTCACAGTTTATCAGCAGAATAATCTGCCATTGCACGTATCCCTCTAAAGCAAAAGGGAGGCAAACGTTAGATATTGGAGCTAGCCTTTTGATCACTGTTGTTCTGTCAGAGAGGACCCGAAGCGTGCAGTGACTTGCGGGTTGGCCATTGGTTGGGCAGGTTTTGGGCCAACTATGGCAGGTAAGGATTAGGTGCTGGTCAGATTAAAGGAGAACTAAAGCTTAACTAAAAAAGTAGCTAGAAATGTTGTACATTATGTTTTGTGCTTCTGTACCAGCCCAAGGCAACCACAGTCCTTTAGCAGTAAAGATCTGTGTCTCCAAAGATGCCCCAGTAGCTCCCCATCTTCTTTTCTGCTGATTCACTGCACATGCTCTGTGCTGCTGTCACTTACTGAGCTTAGGGACCCACTCACAATATACAGTACACATAGAATAGAAATGTCACAATATAAGGCTGATTAGCAATTAATACAGATAGTTACTACATGGCAGCACAGAAACCAGTGCAATTAGCATCAGAATTTAATAATCAGCAAACCTGTAGCATCAGCTTATATTACAGCCAGGGAAGCTCATTTTCTGCTGGATAATTAGTGACGAGCCCTAAGCTTAGCTTCTCAACAGCCAATCAGAGCCCACTGAGCATGTGAGTGTCACAGACACTTTCCAAGATGGTGACCCCCTGTGACAAGTTTGAAGTCCTGGATCATTGCTGCTATTGACAAGCTGAAACTTTAGCCTCGTGCAATAAGTTCAGTCTATAAAATGTGGCATTTTTTAGCCATATTCATTTCAGGGTTTAGTTCTACTTTAAGAAGTGCACTCCTCCACTCTTGGAACTAAAGATTCACACATAAGTAGAATACAGAGTGAGAAGACTGTGGGAGGAATTGGATGCAGGTTGTAAAACAGCCACATTTTGCAGATTAGGATCAGGTGCAGGTTGAGGTTTTGCACGTTAGGGTCGGCTGCAGGTTGAATTTTTTCTGACCTCCACTGTCCATTGACCTTAATCATATAATTTCCTCCTTGACTGTGTTTGTGTACAAATGGGAAGCTCACAGTTCAACTACAATGATGTGTGAATGATCTGCCTTTCAAGTTCCCTCCAAACATCTACCAAACAAGCTTATCTTGGGCAAACACAAGTCAGGTGTCACCATCAAATGTCTTCCATCTTCCTGTGCTTGGGAAACACTCACCCAAACTTCCTCTCACACTCAATAAATTATAGAAACTATACCAAACACAGATAAACCCATGGACACATTCCTTAGGTCTGTACTTGACTTATCTAAGTAGCACCCAATGCAGAATGAGGGTCACACACATATATATATATATATGTAAAGAACATGTAGCCTTCTCTGTTTGTTTGTTTCTCTCTTTCATTATAGATTTATACTGTAGATATAAGAAATTACTTAAAGAAGAATTTAACCCGTAACTAAAAAAAAACCCTACCCTATGTAGACCCCCCTCCCAGCCTAGCTGTCCCCCCGGGGAAATGCCCCATACTTTATACTTAGCCCTCGATGCAGATTCAGGGATCGTAGTTCACGGCAGCCATCTTCCCGGGTCTTTGTGTCTTCTGCAATTTCCGTCCATTTTGGCACATGTGCAGTTGTTGCAAACCAGGAAATTGCTACAACTGCGCATGCGCTGCTTTGCCAGTCTCAGATTACCGAAGACCCGGAAGATGGCTGCCGTGAATTGTGATCCCTGAGTCTGCACCAAGGGGTAAGTAAAACATTAGGGGCATTTCCCCGGGGGGGAGGGATGGGGGTCTACGTAGGGTAGGGGGTAGGGTTTGTGAGCTTCCGGTAGCGAAACTCAAGGGCCCGGCACAGATTTCAGCACAGAAACTGAGACTGACCACCTTAAATTGTTTAAATTAACACTTTGTGGGCTTTTATTTATACAAAACACAAATCTTCAGGTGGGGAAATCACATAAGCTTCACATAAACAGTCCTGCTTCTATCACCCTCACTGATGTTCACTTTACTTATGGCTGAGATTAGCCCTCACTGGCTTTCAGCGGACCAGAAATCCCAGAATCCTCTCTGGGCACACTTGAGACACACTTGTCTCCTGGGAGGGTTTCTCTTGTCCTCTCCAGTCCTTTGGAGCTCTCTCCAAACCAGGGGAATCACACACTTGTTCCCAGGTGCTCACAAGCATTCCTTCCGTGGCCCCTCACCCTCCTCCACTCCAGGTGGTCTCTAGAGGGAAGAAGTCCTGAGGTGTTGCTCTACACCTCCTTTCAACTACCACATACCTGTAGTTAATTACCCCTAACTGCCTTTAGCTTGGCTGCTGCAAAACCCTTACTTGGAGCAAGGGATGGAAGCCCGACCTGCTCTCTTCCATCCACTCCAGGGACCCAAAATCCATCTTTTACTAAGCTGGTTCACCACTTAAACAGCTTTACTAACTGAAGCACTACACATTTCCCTGGAGTTTCTTATACACATGATATTGTGCACTTTTGACACACATGATATTGTGCACTTTTGACACACATATCTTACAGGTTTTTTTTTAGTTAAGGGTTGAATTCTCTTTAAGGGAACAAAATACTTATAAAAGACTATCTTGGTACCATCATTTTCTTCAACTGTGGTTAATACGTGGCTGGCTATTGAAGGGATTTGTCCTGGTATTTTGACATGGTATTTCTTGCAGAGAAGCATATATCTGAATAATCTCCTTTTTTCTTTGCAGCAACTGGATCTCCATTGTTGCCCAAAGCCGATAGTCTTCATCATCCACTCGTTCCTGTCGGCTAAAATCACAAGGCTTGGCTTGGTGGCATGAGAATAAAGAGCGGGCGCATGGATCTATCAGACTTCTATAAAGATACAGTAACTCATAGATAGGATCTGCAAGCTGCAAAGCGTTGGATGGGAGTTTGGTGCGGGGGGCTTCAGTTTCAGCCAATCAGGATACTCAGAGGAGAGAAATACCAGATGCAAAAAATAAAATAAAACAAGGGCAATGCATTGTGTGTTGTTCTGAAGCATTTTATATAGAGAAGCACAAGATGTGCATATTTTATAATATTCTGTCTCTACCGTCATAAATCAACTGCCAAATACTGTGCTGAGTCGGTTAACTCCTTTATATCCATTTGGCCTGGCAAAATGGATTTAGTTTACGCACTAAGTTGACTTAGTTCAAAGTGCAGTTCCGGACAAATAGGAACTTAGAGCTTAGAGCAGTGATCCCCAACCAGTGGCTCGTGAGTAACATGATGCTCTTCAACCTCTTGGATGTTGCTCCCAGTGGCCTCAAAGCAAGGGCTTATTTTTTTTAATTCCAGGCTTGGAGGCAAGTTTTGGGTGTATAAAAACCAAGTGTACTGCCAATCAGAGTCTTCTGTAGGCTGCAATTCCTCATAGGGTCTACCATTACCCAATCATATCCTTTATTTGGCATTCTTGCAGGTTTTTGTTGCTCTCCAACTTATTTCTATGTTTGAATGTGGCTCACGGGTAAAAAAGGTTGGGGACCCCGGCCTTAGAAGGAGATTTGAATCCCATTGCAGAAGGGTCACATTCTCTGGCAAAGTTCCCATACAGTGCATTAATATTTTGTTACATTCACCCAAATGAACACAAGATAAATAGGTTGTATCATCTCAAATGATCATTTGCTCACATCGTGATGGGTCTCCTGGGGTGGGATGGGACTTGCCAACCAACTAAAAGTGATTCTAGTTAATAAAAACCCGGTCAGGTCCTTATCCAACCCAAGTCATACTTTGTACACCCAACCCCACCTCTGATCTGCCCAAATCCCACCCACTCCAAGAAATAGCTGTCTCTTTGGGGCCCACTAATCCAGACTGCTGTGACTCCCCATGGTACTTACTGGTAGAGGACCCCTGATAGCACTCCCTTCTTTCCTCACTTGTTTTTTTGGGGAAACAATGAGAAGTTTTCAGTAAATATTTAGGTGCAATAGGAAGTTAAGCTCTAGTTTGTTTTTAATATCTCCATACTCTGTAATTGTCTTCCATTAGCAGAGAGACCCTGTGGAACTGTCCCTGTATCTGTACAACCAGACACTTCACTAATCAGCAGCACATTGATCAACACTGGACCTTTCCCCTGTTATTTTATTTTATGTTTCAATTATGTTGTTACTTGTTGTCGCCTATCCAATAATCCTTGGCTCTCACGAAATCTTGGGAATATTTTAATAATATAGTTGCTGCTAAACTATAAATCCCAGCATCCTCCAAGAGCCAGTGCTGCTTCCTGTATTGAGCTACAACTACAGGTTTGTATATATCAGGGCTAGTGAATGGCAACATTTAGTTATACAGGTAAGGAACCCATATCCAGAATGCTCGGAACCTGGGTTGTTGCGGATAACAAGTCTTACCATAATTTGTAAACATTAAATAAACCCAATAGGCTGGGTTTGCTTTCAATAACTTAGTTGGGATCAAGTACAAGCTACTGTTTTATTATTACAGTGAAAAAGGAAATCATTTTTAAAATTTGGATTATTTGGATAAATGGAGTCTATGGGAGACGGCCTTTCTGTAATTCGGAGCTTTCTGGATAATGGGTTTCATGATAACGGATCCCATACCTGTATCCCTTCTGTTTTACAGAGATGTCTGTCCTTGTAACTGTATGAAGGGCAACTGCTCACGTCACTTTTGGGTTCTCTCGTGCCCTCAATTTTTACTAAATAGCCCTCATTGGGTGTTATGGCCACAGCAGGAAAGTTAAATGCTTAACTGTAGGGATGGGCGATTTTTTTCGCCTTGTTTCGCCGCGGAAATGACAGCCATAACCTTGAATGGCGTTGTGCGACCAAAATTTTTTGGACGCCCATAGACTTTAATGGCCATCGCTGATATTTCGTCAGCAGCGAATTTTTGGCAACCAAAATGGGTAAAATTCGCCCGTCCCAACTTAACTGCTTGAACTCATCCCATGTGCCATTGGCCTAATACATGGGCCATGAAATTAAAACACAAGCCTAGTTTGCAGGAGTTCAACAACAGCTGAAAAGCCACTAGTTTGCCACCTGTCATAAACCGCACTTCCCATGTTGGGAAACACTAATATGAAGAGCAAGGAATGGCCTGTAGGCTGGTTAACTGCTCAAAGTGGTTTATTATTAGCACAACGTGTTTCCAGCCAATCGGCTCTTTGTCAAGTGTATAAAGTATTGTGCAGGTGAGCATTTAAAGGAGAAGGAAAGTCTTTTTCCACTTGCCAAATGTTAGGCACCACAAGTGATTGTATTTCCTTACCTGAAACCCGTGCTCCTATCAGCAGAAAACTGCACCGGCCCGGGGTTATTCCATTGAGCACCACGGAGCGATCCTCTTCCGACTTCTTTCTTCAAATTCCCCGGAGCAGACGCATGCGCAGTAGAATGAAAAAACCAACTTTTTAGTTAAAGTTCAGCTTTTCACTCTAATGCACATGTGCAGCCGCAGGAACAAAGAAGAAGCCGAAAGAGGATCGCTATGTGGAGCTCGCTGGAAGAATCACGGGCCGGTGCAGTTTTCTGCTGATAGGAGCACCGGCCCGGGTTTTTAGGTAAGTATACGCAATCACTTGGGGGTGTCTAACATTTAGGACCCCCAAGTGGAAGAAGACTTTCCTTTCCTCCTGAAAAGCAGGAAATGACATGAAATTAACCCACACCTAATGGCAGTACCATGAACGTTTGCCCAACTCTAGATGTGATTTCCTTGTTCTATTGCAGCAGAAAATTTGGATTTATTCACATCTATTACTAACACCATCACTATGTGGACTCTATATTGAACTATGCAGACTTATTCCAATATATGGACTAATTCCAACACCTGGTACCTATTTCTAATCGAGGGGGACACAGAAGGTGTGGGTTAACGTGATGTCATTTCCTGCTTTTCACTTCAAATTCTCACCTGCACAATACTTTATACACTTGACAAAGAGCCGATTGGCTGGAAACATGTTGTGCTAATAATAAACCACTTTTAGCAGTTAACCTGCCTACAGGCCATTCCTTGCTCTTCACATTCGTGTTTTCCATTGAATTTGAAACGGTGGTGGATTTACTGTACGTACAAGAATTTGGCTGAAATTAAGTTTACAGCGCCACGTTCAAAGGTATCGGTCAAACCTGTCTACAGTTTGAGTTTTCCCATGTTGGGGCCCAGCTGCTCCTCCACTGCTCATGTTTACAGCATTTCTTGATGGGGTTTCCTTTTAATTGAGCTCATATGGAGTTGTGTTGCATTAACCACTACAGCTATGAAAAGCATGGTGCTATGGAGAATCTGGCTGAGATCCACTCAGAGGCCTTTCTTACTGACCCAGTGAGGACCTGACGACTTAAAAGCTATTCTCTAAAGACAAATGTCGTCTCTGGTTCTTTAAAATGGATCAGTTGTAGGGATTCCAGGAAAAACTGCAGTGACCTTTTTGCTTTTCAAAAATGTTATACAATTCATAAACCGTTTAAGGTCTAAGGTGGCCATAGATGTAACAATTCCAATCTTTCCTGGAAAAGATGTTTCCAAGAATATACAGAGAGAAACAATAGAATTCTCCCTGTATCTGACGATTCAGCACTAACAGTGGCTGATGTTTGGGTCCCTTCAAAGGCGCCAGATAAAAAATTTACGTTCAGCCCAATCGACGAGCCGACCGATATCCAAGTCTTCTGTCAATATCTTAGAAAATGAGTTTTGTATGATATTATCTGTGTGTCTATGGCCACCTTTAGAATAGGCTTAAGGTAGCCATACACAAGCTGATAATGTTTATGGATCTATGAATGTGGCTCTTCTGATGGTCAGTCTAAACCAATATCTGGCCAAAAATAAGGGAGAGAATTATCAGGCATCGGCTGAGTATCAGGGCATTGGTGTTGTCCTTTCCTAAAAAGACTTTATGGACCCTCGATAAGACCAGATCCAGATCATTGGCCTGGTGGCCAAATAATCAATCAGCCCAGCTTGACCCAGCGTGTAGGTGGCCAAATACGGATAAGATCCACTCATTTTGAAATTTTGACCAATCAGCAGATTTTTAAGTGTGTTTATGAAAAAAGAAACCTATCTCTAATATGCTTTAATTAAATAACGTGTACCGTTTTTAGAAGAAACCTGTCTGTATGCAGTGAAATTCTCCCTTCATTTACTGCTGTGGGTAGGAATTGTCAGACGGTCCCTAACTGCTGAGCAGGGAAACAATCATACTTATGAACAGCAGGGGGAGCCCCCGCCTTACTTCCCAGCCATGCAGAACTCAAGCAGCTTTGTTTGTTTCCCTATAGAGCAGTCGGTGACTGTGCAGAGATTTGTATTGGATTTTATTTTTGCCTTTAAATTCCCTTTATTGTTTCCAACTCCAGCTGCAGGGACAAGATCATGGAGCCAGATTTAAACAGATAAACTGGGATTCTATTTGGAGGATTATTTTGCTGCAGCCACTGGTTCTGCAGAGTTGGAGAAAGTTTGTATTAAACAATACAAAAACTATAAAATCCACATTAGATTACATGACAACATAGGACCCAGTGCAGTCTGTATATTCTGATTATTAATCAGTCTTGTTGTATCGGCTTCTGGCAGATATTATTTGACTTGTGCGTTTTTGATAATTTATGACAATCCCTAAGCAGCCCAGACCACACTGAGCATGTGCACAGTCTTGGTCTTGCAAAGATGTTTAACAAAGTTACAAGATGGTGACCCCCTGTAGCCAACTTTGAAAGCATAACTCATTTGTTTGATTAGGCTTGTGGTGCAGTAAGTTCATGTTTATGTTTAGTTTACAAAACACAGCATTACTAGCCTTATTCTATTTTAGACTTTACTTCCGCTTTAAATATTCCTAATTTAGCATTATTAACATCCAACAGCTGGCCACTTGCCCAATACATACAGTCTGCGGCCTGGATTTTGAGCAGCTCTACCACCGCCATTTAAATGGATCATCCTCAGCCTGCAGACTCAATACAAACATCTAGCTCCTAATTAACCAACGAGATACTAGAGGTTGTGTAAGATACTGATTTTCATTAAAATATGTAATTACAAAGAGAAATGATTTATTTTTGCAAGAGGCAGTCTGAATATTTTGTAATTCTCAGTTTTTTCAGTCTTTTTAATTCTAATACTATTATTGTAAAAAAAACATTGTGGTTTGTGGAGCGTCCTGCTCTAATGTGTCTCATTGGTTCAATCCCAAGGCCAGTGGCTAGTGATGAGTGAATCTGTCCCATTCCGCTTCACTGAAAAATTATCGAAACTGCGAAAAAATTTGCGAATGTGGAGAAATTTTCAAAATGCATTGAAGTCCATGGGTGTTTTTACGCATAAGGGAGTCAAACGTAGAAAGCAAATCTTTCAAAACTATTAAAAAAAATAATGAAGACCAATTGAAAAGTTGCTTAGAATTGGCCAAATGAACAGAAAGGTGACCCACCCCTTTAACTTAATTTTCTTCTGACTGTGGCTGTCGACAGAAATAAACGCAGGTGCCACTCTGAGCAATCTGACATTCATTTGTTTTGTGGGTTTACATTTACTTTTAACCCATTTAATGAAGAATTAGTTCAGTCCCTAAGTAAATTAATGGTCTGCTGAACCCCTTTACCCTTGGTTTTCTGACCCTTAACCTTTGCTTCTGTATCTGCTGTGGAAACTATTGGTACTTTAGTGAATCTGATACTTGTGAGCTCTTTGCGCATTGTACTACTGGCATTTTATTTCTGTTTGTTACCTCTTTCATTTTTTTATTAATTCTTTCTCTCAGTGATCTTTCTTCTCCTCATTTTCAGATGAGGAGGGTTTAAAGGAAAGGCTAAAACTAAGTAAGCTTTATCAGAAAGGTCTATATAAATACACCAGTAAACCCTCAGTAATGTAATGCCTCTATGAGTCAAAAGAAACAGCACATTTCTTTCCTTCTATTGTGTACTCATGGGCTTCTGTATCAGACTTCCTGTTTAAAGCTTAACCTCCAGGGCTAGGGCTTGAGCATGCTCTGTATCAGACTTCCTGTTTAAAGCTTAACCTCCAGGGCTAGGGCTTGAGCATGCTCAGTTTGCTTCTCTCTCCCTCTCCCTCTCCCCCTCCCTGCTGTAATCTGAGCCCAGAGCTATGAGTGAGCAGGGAGAGACTCAGCCAGGAAGGGACGTCACACCAAGCTAATATGGCAGCTGCTACCCTAAACAAACAGAGAGAGCTTCTAGAGCTGTTTACTCAGGTATAGTAAAGCATTCTGCAGAATAAATATAGTGTTATAGCTTGAACTATTGTGGCTAATCTATTGGCAATAAACTGCTTTGGTAGCTTTCCATCTCCTTTAAGGAACTGTTTGGTGTAAAAATAAAAACTGGGAAAATAAAAAATGTATCTAATATAGTTAGTTAGGCAAAAATGTAATGTATAAAGGCTGGAGTGACTGGATGTGTAACATAATAGCCAGAACACTACTTCCTGCTTTTCAGCATTTACACTGACTGGTTACCAGGCAGTAACCAATCTGAGACTTGAGTGGGGGCCACGTGGGTCATATCTGTTGCTTTTGAATCTGAGCTGAATACTGAGGATCAATTGCAAACTCACTGAACAGATATGTCCCATGTGGCCCCCCTTATAGTCACTGACTAACTCAGAGTTATAGAGCTGAAAAGCAGGAAGTAATGTTCTGGCTATTATGTTAGACATCCAGTCACTCCAGCCTTTATACATTACATTTTTGGCTAACTAACTATATTAAAAACATCTATTTACACAGTTTTTATTTTCACACTGAACTGTTTCTTTAAGGAAAAGAATTCTGCCCATTGTGATTACAAATGACAGAAGCCACAAACATAAAACATTCGGCATGACCCGTAGCTGTTTCGTTTAGTGATACAGAATATTATAGCGCCGAAGGTTCACAGGGTTCAGATTCAATTAAAAGATTTCTTTTAAAAAAATAAATCTAATAATTATTTTATGATCATTTTCCTCTTGAAAGAAAATGTTTTTATTGGGATAGAATTGAAGTTTCTTAAATAAAATGACTTTAAATAAAATACAGAAACATTTCACCCTGGTGTGTGGTTATTCCTTTGATTGATGTATTTATTTTCACCCAGATGACATTCAAATGAATTTTGAGCGGGTAATGTAAGCCTCCAATGTTTAAGGACACATAAATGATATTTTAACAGTATATAAGAACTTTTACACACAACTAGACATGTCCAACCTGAATCAGTACATTGTACAGGTAAGGGACCTGTTATCCAGAATGCTCGGGACCTGGGGTTTTCCGGACAATAGATCTTTCTGTAATTTGGATCTTCATACCTTAAGTCTATTAGAAAATTATGTAGACATTAAATAAACCCAATGGGCTTGTTTTGCTTCCAATAAGGATTAAAGGGCATGTAAAGGAAAAAAATAAAATCCCATTTTTACTTTCTTTAATGAAAAAGAAACCTATCTCCAATATAATTCAATTAAAAAATGTGTACCGTTTTTATAAGAAACCTGATTGTATGCAGTGAAATTCTCCCTTCATTTACTGCTGTAGATAGGAATTGTCAGATGGTCCCTAACTGCTGAGCAGGGAAACAATCATACTTATGAACAGCAGGGGGAGCCCCCGCCTTACTTCCCAGCCATGCAGAACTCAAGCAGCTTTGTTTGTTTCCCTGTAGATTATTTTTGCCTTTACATCCCCTTTACTGTTTCCAACTCCAGCTGCAGAGACAAAGATCATGGAGCCAGATTTAAACAGATAAACTGGGATTCTATTTGGAGGATTATTTTGCTGCAGACACTGATTCTGCAGAGTTGGAGAAAGTTTGTATTAAACAATACAAAAACCCCTACAAAAGGCAATATCAGATTTTATTTGGGGAGGTAAGAAACCTAGAATCAAGGCAGCGATCATGACCAAGCCTAAGTCTATGGGAGGATTGGGGGTCCCTAACATACATCGCTAATATGTAGCTAGTAGATTGGAGGCCATGATACACATACACGCCCCAACCAGAGAACCCTGGAAAGAGATTGAAAATCACTTTCTATGCCCTCTTCAGTTAGCTCATTTATTCTGGATTCCAAAAGCTTCCAGAATTAACTCATTGACTATTTTACCCACATCACAACAGGCTTTAGACCTATGCAGGGCCGCTTCTGCCATGAGGCAAGGTGAAACCCTTGCCTCAGGCGGCAGCGAGCGGCCAGTTACAAGGGGCGGCAAAAAGCCGCCTCTTGTAACTTTAAGAGCCGAACTTCCGGGTTTTAACCTGGAAATTCGGCTCCGCTAGTGCAAAGAGCACTCCAGTGCTCAATGCACTAGCGATACTGCCCCCTGAAACCCGCTCCGACGCTAATTTTTAAGCGTGGAGCGGGAGAGGAGGGGGGCGGCATCTGGGCTGCTGCCTCAGGCGGCAGCAGCCCCAGAATCGGCGCTGGACCTATGGGATGCAATCTGCATAAAAATGGGCTTGACTACTTCTAATTCCAGGTTTAGAACTATTTTTTTTAATACAGACTTTACGCCAGGTTGCAACCCAACTGACTTCACCCCCGGGATAACGGCTAATCTGCTTACCCTCAACGCCTTTCTTGTGGGCCGGACAATGCTCTCGTTTCAACAATGCAAAGAGACATATGACATTCCACACACGCAATTCTTCAGATATTTGCAAATCAGACATTATGTGGACACTGTACTGAAGACTAAAATGAACGACACGCTAACATATTTTGAAACCATCTGTCACAACCGATCATACCCGACACACCTGATCTCCAGACTATATTGCAATATAGCATCTGACAACACGGACTTTCATCAACCATACATGACAAAATTTCTGACAAAACCTGGTCCTGCATATGGGACACGGCCAAAAAGACATCCATTTGCGCAGTCTCTAACGAAAGGGCATATAAGATTATATTTCGGTGGTATTACACCCCAATGCGCATCAGTAAACTTAGTGGCAATCCCGACCATGCTCACTGTTTCAGGGGTTGTGGGGAACAGGGTTCATTCTTACACACTTGGTGGACATGTGCAGTAGCCCAGGAATTTTGGAGGACGGTAGCTACACTGCTCTCCGAGATCCTCCACCTCTCTATACAAGCCTCCCCACACACGTTTCTCTTAGGCATGAGAATCCAAGCTATACATTCCAAAAGTTCACACAAGCTGGCTACACATATTCTAACGGCAGCAAGATCTTTACTAGCAGCAAATTGGAAACAGACACGAATCCCAGGAATACAAGCCCTTATTACCAAAGTAAATTGGATCAGAGCGATGGAATCCATAAGAGCCAGACTTTTGGACAGGAGTTATGAGGAGGAGCTGGAGTGGCACCCCTGGACCCAGTACCTGGAATTGCTTAAAACGGGGACAGCTGCTGCACTGTAAGATAGTGCACATGGGTTGTGCAGGGCATGCTGCCTCACTTTGATGTACATTCATACATGAACGCATTATCACTACTTTCGACACCTTTTCCTTCTCCTTCCATTTTCCTATCCCCTTATTCTCATTTTTCCTTTTCTTCCCCCCCCCTGTTATTTAATGATACAGTCGCTTTAGCACTTCTATGGGAATGGCCTATTCATGGAGACTATATATCATGATATGCTGGTTAGATACGTTTCATGTCGTTACATATGCTGTTATCTCCTTGATGAACCATGATTTGCATTCAATACTGTATTGTAGTAAATCAATAAAAATTTAAATAAAAAAAAAAAACAATACAAAAACTATAAAATTAGATTACATGACAACACAGGACCCAGTGCAGTCTGTATATTCTGATTATTAATCAGTCTTGCTGTATCGACTTCTGGCAGATATTATTTGATATTATTTGACTTGTGCTGTTTTGATGATCCCTAAGCAGCCCAGACCACACTGAGCATGTGCACAGTCTTAGTCTTGCAAAGATGTATAACAAAGTTACAAGATGGTGACCCCCCGTGGCCGACTTTGAAAGCATAAAGCATTTGTTTTATTATTGTGGTGCAGTAAGTTAATGTCTATGTTTAGTATACAAAATACAGCATTTCTAGCCTTATTCTTAGAGAAGAAATTTTTCGTACAGCACCTATCAATTTAAAATGCCTTTATTGGTACATTTTATGGCAAACAGCCTGGTCTGCAGGCTTCTCTGAACTAATGGTGGATGATGGACCACTAATGGTACGTGCACCTGATACTGCTTTCTGATTAAGGAATCCAGCTGACTCAAGCACACAAGTATAGCCTTATTCTTATTTAGACTTTACTTCCCCTTTAATTATATCTTTGTTTGGATGAATTCAGAGCTTTCTGGGATAACGGATCCCATACTTGTACTCTGCATTACTTTGGTCAGCTCTAAATCCATATTAGATTAGATATCTTAGTTTTAGAATTATTTTCGTCTGAGCTCGTGCAGTACCGCTGCATGGAACAGGGATTATGCGTTAGCTGCTTCCATAACAACAATTTCAGCAGGGACTTTGCCAAATCTGGATAAAGGGAAGAATATTTCCTAGAGGCTAAAAATGAGCCTGTCAATGGGAACACATTCCTTTCTAATATTATCCGGCCCTGCCTTGTCCTCCCACAGAGAGTGTTTTGCACACTTTTATTAAAGAGGAATTTAGGAGACTGGGAGCTTTTCCTTGTTGGCGGATCCTCACAGCCATTCATCTATAGCAATAGTCTAGTGAATGGAATCAGCATGGCTCCATGGATTCCTTCCACTCTGTGATCCTCAGCTCAATAGAAATATGACATATGACATCTTAGGCATCCGAATGCTGTTCTGAAACCCTTTATTCTAGATCAAGTGCAAAACCAATGGAGCAGCTCCCATTTAGCTTCCAGTGAGAACAATGGAGTACAAGTGCTAGTTAATGATGATACTCATTGAAACCTTGAGAATGGGCCCTTAGGGTCAGTACACATGCTCAGATTCGGGGAGATTAGTTACCCCTCTTCTTTGGGTCGACTATTCTCCCTGAACTGCCTCCCGCCGGCTAGAATGTAAATGTGAATTTCCGAATTCGCCCGAAGTTTCCTCATGAGGCAACTTCGGAAAACAAAGCGATCCGAGTGCCATCCCTCCTGCGATTTACATTCTAGCCGGTGGGAGGCAGTTTGGGGAGATTAGTCGTCCTGAAGAAGAGATGTGTCGCATCTGAGCATGTGCCCTGACCCTAACGGGCAGATTTACTAAACTCGAGTGAATGGTTTGAATGTCAAAAAGTTCGAATTTTGAAGTAAATTTTTGGGTACTTCAACCATCGAATAGGCTATATTCGACTTAGATTCGAACAATTCAAAGTAAAAATGGTTCGACTGTTCGACCATTCGATAATCGAAGTAATGTCTCTTTAAAAAAAACTTAAACTTCATAATTTGCCAAATTAAAGCTACCGAAGTGCAATGTTAGCCTATGGGGACTTTCCACAGCACTTTTCTACGTTTTTTTTTGATCGAATAGAAATCCTTCGATCGATCACTAAAAATCATTCGATTCAATCGAACGATTTTTATTCGACCGCAGGATTGCCAAATTTGTTGTAAAAACTTTGAATTCAAAGTTTTTTAATTCGATGGTCGAATTTCGAAGTTTTTTGTACTTCGAAATTCTACCCTTAGTAAATCTGCCCCTAAGTATTTGAAACGGATGCACAATAACACTCTAATTGGCAGTTATTCTGCCTTAGCCTGTGATTTCCAACCTCTACTACCTCTGAGCAGCATCGGACTGGGGGGCCCCCCACCTTGGCCCCGATTATGATGACAATTTTGCCTGTGGCAACCAGTGCTGGTGTAACTTTTGGAGCTTATTTGCTTATTTGATGACTATGTGTTGGGCCAAATAAAGCAAAGATTGGATCACATAAGGGGGCTCAGTTTTGGGAGAAGCACAAACCCACGGCCCAATACAAATGGGACTCTCCAGACTTCATCAATATCTGACCAAGCCCCAAGTATACTAAAGTGCTGTGTTAGCCAATAAAAATATTACAGGGAAGCCCTTTTTGCAATAAAAAATAACAAAAGTGGTATAAAGGTGATACCTTCTGGGGGTTATTTATAAAAATCTGTATTTTTCTGATATTTTATTTAAAAAAAAAGTCTGACCAAACTAGGACCCACGATGAGACCTTATTAATTGTTTTTTAAAAAAACACAATTTAATCAAACTTGATAAAATCGAGCGAAAACCCGAATACCCGAGTTTTTTCTCAAATTGTTCAATTTTTTCGGGCTATTTCCAGAAAAGCATGCATTTTTCGGATTTTTGCCCAAAAAGTCCAAAATAGTCTGATTTTTAGGCTAATTCCAGTTCAGACCACAGAAACTTCCAAATAGGATAGGGACTTCTCCCATTGACTTATATACAACCTTTTGAATTCAGATTTTTTTGCAGCATCAGGGTATAATAAATCATGAAAAAAATGTAGGATTTGTTTCCAAAAAAATCAGATTTTATAGTAAAAATACTCAATGTTTTTACCATTGAGACTTTCAAGCTCTCAGAACAATTTACTTTTTCCGTTTTTAATCAGCTTGAAAAAGGAACTAAAAATTTGCTGAAAGTTTGCTATGATTATCTTAGGGGTTACTCTGTAACATTCTAAAAAAGGAAAGAGACAAATTTAAAGTGATTAAAGGGGTTGTTCACCTTTAAATTAACTTTTTTCTGATTTTAAAAAATTATTTGGGCTAATTCCACGCAGTATGATGTAGAGAGAGATTCTGAGACAATTTGCAATTGGATTTAATTTCCTATTATTTCCTACTTACAGTAGCTTTTTATTCAGCAGCTCTCCGGTTTGCAATTTCAGCAATCTGGTCCTAAAGACCCTAGCAACCATGTACTGATTTGAATAAGAGACTGGAATTTGAATAGGAGAGGCCTTAATAGAAATATGAGTAGTAATAAGTAGCAATAAAAATAAGCGAGTTATTTATCAAAATCCGAGTTTTTCTGATTTAAAAAAATTATAATGTCAGACCAAAGTAGAATCCACGATTGGACATTAGTTATGATTAAAAAAGCTTGATTTAATCAGATCGGGGACAAACGCAATAAAATCGAGCGAAAACCCTTATTGTACCATTTTTTTCCAGAATCGTATGATTTTTACCTGAAAAGCCCAAAATAGTCAGATTTTTTGGGCTAATTCCAGCGCAGACTGCAGAAACTTTCAATATGATAGGGACCTCTCCCATTGACTAAAACCTCAATTTTACATCCCTTGATTTTAAGTTTTCCCTCATTGTTACATTGTTGTTTTGTGGTCTCACCTATATATTATGTATAATACATGTCCCTGATTTTACATTGGATCCTGGATTTTACACCATTTTTTTCTGGTCCCCTGAAAAACTTAAAATGGGGGTTCTACTGTATATAAGAACTTGCCAGGTCTGAGATTCTGGATTTTCAGATTCAGAATTTTTGCAGAATTGGACTTTAATAAATCTTGAAAAATGTAAGGTTTTTTTCCACCAAAATTTCTGATTTTATAGTAAAAAAAACAAAAACAATTTTTTCCATTTGGACTTTTATAAATAACCCCCTAAATGTGTAGCCGTACAGAGCATTTTTTTTTAAGATGGGGTCGGTGACACCCATTTGAAAGCTGGAAAGAGGCAAAGAAGTAAAAAGGCAAAAATGATGAAATATAAAAAATGAAGGCTAATTGCAAAGTTGCTAGGAGTTGGCTATTCTCTAACACAGTAAAAGTTACCTCATAGAGATTTAGCAGGGCCAAGAAAACATTCTGTGTACTGGGTCGCTAAAGGTTGCTTCAGACACAAATAGAGACTTTTTGATGAAGTCCCTTTAAAAGGGGTGGTTCAACTTTAAAGGGATCCTGTCATCGGAAAACATGTTTTTTTCAAAACGCATTAGTTAATAGTGCTACTCCAGCAGAATTCTGCACTGAAATCCATTTCTCAAAAGAGCAAACAGATTTTTTTATATTCAGTTTTGAAATCTGACATGGGGCTAGACATTTTGTCAATTTCCCAGCTGCCCCTGGTCATGTGACTTGTGCCTAAACTTTAGGAGAGAACTGCTTTCTGGCAGGCTGCTGTTTTTCCTTCTCAATGTAACTGAATGTGTCTCAGTGGGACATGGGTTTTTACTATTGAGTGTTGTTCTTAGATCTACCAGGCAGCTGTTATCTTGTGTTAGGGAGCTGCTATCTGGTTACCTTCCCATTGTTCTTTTGTTTGGCTGCTGGGGGGAAAAGGGAGGGGGGTGATATCACTTCAACTTGCAGTACAGCAGTAAAGAGTGATTGAAGTTTATCAGAGCACAAGTCACATGACTTGGATCAGCTGGGAAATTGACAATATGTCTAGCCCCATGTCAGATTTCAAAACTGAATATAAAAAAATCTGTTTGCTCTTTTGAGAAATGGATTTCAGTGCAGAATTCTGCTGGAGCAGCACTATTAACTGATGCATTTTGAAAAAAATTTTTTTTCCCATGACAGTATCCCTTTAAATTAACTTTTAGCCGACGGGAAGGAAGTTCGGGGAGATTTGTCGCCCTAAGAAGAAGCGATTTGTTGCTGGGCGACTAAACTCCCGAAATAGCAACGTGTGTCTCTGCCCTTAGTAAGTTATAAAATGGCCAATTCTAAGCAACTTTTCAATTCGTCTTCATTATTTCTTTGGCATATGTTTTTATCTATTTGCCTTCTTCATCTGAATTTTCAGTTTCCATATGGGGGTCGCTGACCCCATCTAAAAAAACAAATGCAAATAGTTACTAGGGGAATTTGGACTTAAGCAACCAGACTGCTGAAATTGCAAACTGGAGAGCTGCTGAATAAAAAGTTAAATAACTCAAAAACCACAAATAATAAAAAATGAAAACCAATAGCATATTGTCTCAGAATATCATTCTTTACATCATACTAAGTTAACAAAAAGGTGAACAACCCCTTTGAGCACATACAAGCATCTCTGGGTGACATTGATGTCAGGGACTGGGATCCTGTTACAAATAAACTGAATTCTAGTGTCTAGTTGTAAATAGCCAGACAGGAGGGTTAGGGGTATTTGCTTTCAGACAAAGGTTAATGCTATTAATGGTGTTCAGCTGATTAGGACATGGGCCAGTGAGCAAACGTAGCCTCGTTAGGGTATAATGTCACTCAGCTTCCACATTAACTGCACTGACTCTACAGAAAACATTTGTACAGAGAGAGACAATGGCAGTTTTAATTATGGCAGTTTTAATTATTTTTTCCACAGGGAAGTCCAACTAGGGTTGCCACCCGGCCGGTATTTTACCAGCCTAGCCGGTAAAATACCTGCCAAGGCCGGGGCCGGTATTACAAATTTACCGTCAATGTAGCTGCCGGTAAATTTGTAATACGATCAAAAGGAGCCCTCGGCCTGCCCCCAATCCCCTGCAACTTACCTTTTTTTTGCCTCTTCTAGCGTCCGCGGGTCTCCGTCGCGTGGCCCCGCCCCTTTTGACGTCACTCACCGCCCCTTTTTACGTCACGCCCCGCCCATTTGAGGCCCCGCCCCCCAGCAGCCGGTAAATTAAAGGTGGCAACCCTAAGTCCAACTGCAGGTCCAGTAGATGTTCCTTCCATGGAAGTCTCAGGCCACATGTTCCATAGACTTCTTATAAAAACAATTATATATTAGGGTCCGGAACATGGTGGAATCCATTAACCCTTTAAGTGCCAGCAGAATTTCACATTTTGGTTACGCGAAATGCCAGCCGTTTTTAAGCATTTTGTACTTGTTCAGATTAACAAGGTTTAATTGTAGGAAAACCTCCACGAAACTAGGAAAATTATATATTGTTTTTTTCGTTACAAATTGGGCTTCGACATGCAAGTGGAATTTTGTGACTTTTCAGGAGATTTAATGTATATTTTGGGTGAAATATGTAAAAAAAATAAAAATTTGTTAAAAAATTGTGTATATCTTGAGTTTTTTTTTCACAGAAAAGTTAATTTTACATGAATTTTTTTTCTGTTTCTAAAAGCCCAGATCCTGCCAAGTCCAACGATACCAAATATGTATCAGTAACCCACTTTCTTTGTCCAGGAGTAACCCCCAAACTAAAACAGCAGTTTGCATAATTTTACACCAGAACAAAGTAGATAAGCACACGTGACAGTTGATGCTGCATAACTTATATGTAAATCTAACTTATCCCTTCATGTTTGGTATTTTTAAAAACTACAGACCTTCAGGTTTCTAGGGGTGGTGTAGTTTTCACTCAAAATTCAAACACATTTTACCAGTGCATCATGATATTTAGAGCTTTTTTGTTGCATTTTTAGTTTTTTTCTAAAATGCAAACTAAGACGCAGGAACAAATGTAAATCTGACAAAATAACACCGTTCTAAATGCTATAACTACAGACAATTTGAAAGACAAACTTCTCTTGAATAAAACGATACCCCATATGTATGGATACACATAGAGACGCAGCCCCCAAATACCCCAAAACAGGAGCAACGCATAAGGGCAATTGCAGTTGAAAATCTGGGGGCTGCGCTCTATGTGTACTACTTGCAGTTCTTCAGTCTAAACACCCCCAAACTGTGAAATAACCCCCACAAACCATATATGTCCGAAAAGTGCACTTCTTCAGCTATTCAAAGATGCGATTGTTGCTTTTCTACACGGAAAATTGTGGGCGCAGTCATTCGGAGAAGTCAGCGATTTGGTCTGAAATAAATGAAAAAAGAGTTCCAAAGTTAGATTTCTCCCTAAGTTTCCATGGCAACTAACAAAAACCTGCTCAATAACAATCTGCAGGTTCCCCTGAATAGAACGATACCCCATATGTATGGATAAACATAGAGAGGCAGCCCCCAAACACCCTAAAACAGGAGCAACACATAAGGGTAATTGCAGTTGAAAATCTGGGGGCTGCGCTCTATGTGTACTACTTGTAGTTTTTCAGTCTAAACACCCCCCAAACTGTAAAATAACCCCTACAAACCATATATGTCCAAAAAGTACACTTCTTCACCTATTCAAAGATGCCATTCTTGCTTTTCTACATGGAGGATTGGGTCCGCAGTCGTTCGTAGAAGTCAGCGATATGGTCTGAAATAAAGGAAAAAAGAGTTACAAAGTTCGATTTCTCCCTAAGTTTCCATGGCAACTAAAAAAAACCTGCTCAATGACAATCTGCAAGTTCTCCTGAATAGAACAATACCCCATATGTATGGATAAACATAGAGACGCAGCCCCCAAACACCCCAAAACCGGAGCAACGCATAAGGGCAATTGCAGTTGAAAATCTGGGGGCTGCGCTCTATGTGTACTACTTGTAGTTTTTCAGTCTAAACACCCCCCAAACTGTAAAATAACCCCTACAAACCATATATGTCTGAAAAGTACACTTCTTCACCTATTCAAAGAAGCCAGTCTTGCTTTTCTACATGGAGGATTGGGTCCGCAGTCGTTCGTAGAAGTCAGCGATTTGGTCTGAAATAAAGGAAAAAAGAGTTACAAAGTTCAATTTCTCCCTAAGTTTCCATGGCAACTAAAAAACACCTGCTCAGTGACATTCTGCAAGTTCTCCTGAATATAACAATACCCCATATGTATGGATAAACATAGAGACGCAGCCCCCAAACACCCCAAAACAGGAGCAACGCATAAGGGCAATTGCAGTTGAAAATCTGGGGGCTGCGCTCTATGTGTACTACTTGTAGTTTTTCAGTCTAAACACCCCCCAAACTGTAAAATAACCCCTACAAACCATATATGTCCGAAAAGTACACTTCTTCACCTATTCAAAGAAGCCAGTCTTGCTTTTCTACATGGAGGATTGGGTCCGCAGTCGTTCGTAGAAGTCAGCGATTTGGTCTGAAATAAAGGAAAAAAGAGTTACAAAGTTCAATTTCTCCCTAAGTTTCCATGGCAACTAAAAAAAACCTGCTCAGTGACAATCTGCAAGTTCTCCTGAATAGAACAATACCCCATATATATGGATAAACATAGAGACGCAGCCCCCAAACACCCCAAAACAGGAGCAACGCATAAGGGCAATTGCAGTTGAAAATCTGGGGGCTGCGCTCTATGTGTACTACTTGTAGTTTTTCAGTCTAAACACCCCCCAAACTGTAAAATAACCCCTACAAACCATATATGTCCAAAAAGTACACTTCTTCACCTATTCAAAGATGCCATTCTTGCTTTTCTACATGGAGGATTGGGTCCGCAGTCGTTCGTAGAAGTCAGCGATTTGGTCTGAAATAAAGGAAAAAAGAGTTACAAAGTTCAATTTCTCCCTAAGTTTCCATGGCAACTAAAAAAAACCTGCTCAATGACAATCTGCAAGTTCTCCTGAATATAACAATACCCCATATGTATGGATAAACATAGAGACGCAGCCCCCAAACACCCCAAAACAGGAGCAACGCATAAGGGCAATTGCAGTTGAAAATCTGGGGGCTGCGCTCTATGTGTACTACTTGTAGTTTTTCAGTCTAAACACCCCCCAAACTGTAAAATAACCCCTACAAACCATATATGTCCGAAAAGTACACTTCTTCACCTATTCAAAGAAGCCAGTCTTGCTTTTCTACATGGAGGATTGGGTCCGCAGTCGTTCGTAGAAGTCAGCGATTTGGTCTGAAATAAAGGAAAAAAGAGTTACAAAGTTCAATTTCTCCCTAAGTTTCCATGGCAACTAAAAAAAACCTGCTCAGTGACAATCTGCAAGTTATCCTGAATAGAACAATACCCCATATATATGGATAAACATAGAGACGCAGCCGCCAAACACCCCAAAACAGGAGCAACGCATAAGGGCAATTGCAGTTGAAAATCTGGGGGCTGCGCTCTATGTGTACTACTTGTAGTTTTTCAGTCTAAACACCCCCCAAACTGTAAAATAACCCCTACAAACCATATATGTCCGAAAAGTACACTTCTTCACCTATTCAAAGATGCCATTCTTGCTTTTCTACATGGAGGATTGGGTCCGCAGTCGTTCGTAGAAGTCAGCGATTTGGTCTGAAATAAAGGAAAAAAGAGTTACAAAGTTCAATTTCTCCCTAAGTTTCCATGGCAACTAAAAAAAACCTACTCAATGACAATCTGCAAGTTCTCCTGAATAGAACAATACCCCATATGTATGGATAAACATAGAGACGTAGCCCCCAAACACCCCAAAACAGGAGCAACGCATAAGGGCAATTGCAGTTGAAAATCTGGGGGCTGCTCTCTATGTGTACTACTTGTAGTTTTTCAGTCTAAACACCCCCCAAACTGTGAAATAACCCCCACAAACCATATATGTCCGAAAAGTACACTTCTTCACCTATTCAAAGATGCCAGTCTTGCTTTTCTACATGGAGGATTGTGTCTGCAGTCATTCGTAGAAGTCAGCGATTTGGTCTGAAATAAAGGAAAAGAGAGTTACAAAGTTCGATTTCTCCCTAAGTTTCCATGGCAACTAAAAAAAACCTGCTCAATGACAATCTGCAAGTTCTCCTGAATAGAACAATACCCCATATGTATGGATAAACATAGAGACGTAGCCCCCAAACACCCCAAAACAGGAGCAACGCATAAGGGCAATTGCAGTTGAAAATCTGGGGGCTGCTCTCTATGTGTACTACTTGTAGTTTTTCAGTCTAAACACCCCCCAAACTGTGAAATAACCCCCACAAACCATATATGTCCGAAAAGTACACTTCTTCACCTATTCAAAGATGCCATTCTTGCTTTTCTACATGGAGGATTGTGTCTGCAGTCGTTCGTAGAAGTCAGCGATTTGGTCTGAAATAAAGGAAAAGAGAGTTACAAAGTTCGATTTCTCCCTAAGTTTCCATGGCAACTAAAAAAAACCTGCTCAATGACAATCTGCAAGTTCTCCTGAATAGAACAATACCCCATATGTATGGATAAACATAGAGACGTAGCCCCCAAACACCCCAAAACAGGAGCAACGCATAAGGGCAATTGCAGTTGAAAATCTGGGGGCTGCTCTCTATGTGTACTACTTGTAGTTTTTCAGTCTAAACACCCCCCAAACTGTGAAATAACCCCCACAAACCATATATGTCCGAAAAGTACACTTCTTCACCTATTCAAAGATGCCATTCTTGCTTTTCTACATGGAGGATTGTGTCTGCAGTCGTTCGTAGAAGTCAGCGATTTGGTCTGAAATAAAGGAAAAGAGAGTTAAAAAGTTCGATTTCTTCCTAAGTTTCCATGGCAACTAAAAAAAACCTGCTCAATGACAATCTGCAAGTTCCCCTGAATAGAACGATACTCCATTCGTATGGATACACATAGAGACGCAGCCACCGAACACCTCAAAACAGGCACAATGCATAATATTGGGGCTGTGAATTTATGTGCAGTTCTCAACTCTTTTCATTCTAAACTGCCCCTTACCTGTGAAATAACCCCCACAAGCCATCTATTTCCTAAAAGTACACTTCTTCAGCTTTTCAAAGATGCCATTCTTTCTTTTCTACACAGAGAATTGTGGCTGCAGTTCTTTGTAGAAGACAGCGATTTGGTCTGAAATAAAGGAAAAGAGAGTTACAAAGTTCGATTTCTCCCTAAGTTTCCATGACAACTAACAAAAACCTGCTCAATGGCAATCTGCAAGTTCCCCTGAATAAAACGATACCCCATATGTATGGATACACATAGAGACGCAGCCACCCAACACCCCAACACAGGCACAATGCATAATATTCGGGCTGTGAAGTTATGTGAATGCATCCATATTTTATCCTAAACTGTCCCTAAACAATAAAATAACCCCCACAAACTATAGATTTCTTGAAAATAAACACCTTCAACTATTCAGAGATGCCATTCCTGCTTTACTACGTGGATAATTGTGGCCACAATCCTTTGTAGAACTCAGTGCTTTGGTCTGAAATAAAGGAAAAGACAATTTACAAAGTTAGATTTATACCCAATAATTTTGGGACTACTCTGATGGATCTGCATCTGGGCCCCACTACCCCAAAAATATATTTCACTCACCCTTTTCGATTTAGTGGAGCGTCTGAGTTTCATCTGTCCTGTTGTGCAACGACTTCATCTGTCCTGTTGTGCTTCTTCCTACACTTCACCAATGACAAAATCTGTACCACATTTGCAAATATATTTACCAACAGAATCCATAGTAATCATGCAAAAAATGTAGGATAGGAAGGAGCATTACAATCCGCAGACTTGGCTGCAAAATACCTTTATTGTCACAACATGTTTCGGATCATCATGGATCCTCACTTGAAAAAGGATCCATGATGATCCGAAACATGCTGTGACAATAAAGGTATTTTGCAGCCAAGTCTGCGGATTGTAATGCTCCTTCCTATCCTACATTTTTTGCATGAGTAAAAGTTTGGCCTGGCTGGTGTGGCCTGAGTAGGAAAGTGAGCTACACAGGTGGAGATCGTTTGGACAAAACTTAATTTTTGCAAGAATCCATAGTACATTTGACCCATAAATTATGCAAGTGTCCTAAGAAGTGCACACCAGAAGTTTGTAAAAAAGCTGGTGCCCTACTGGTGGCAGACATGGCACGTGATCAAAGTACTATTCCTATTCAGAGAGCCACTGCAACTTGTCCAACCTAATTACTGCATAAATATTCAATGTGCGCTACAAGTACAAAAAAAATGGATTGTTCCAACCACAACTTTTCGGGAAAAAGATTCTGAATGCCTACACTATAAACAATTCTAAATGGAAGACCATAGTGTTCCGCCACCCTGTGCTCAAAAACCGAAAACATGCTACCCACAAATCCAGAGATGCCTAAATCTACAAAAACAAATGCAAATGTTGCCCAGAAATACAGACAAAACTATAGATAAATGCGCTGATAGAGGAGCTTTTGAGGTGCCAGTAAAAAAAAAAACTTGTGGCATCAGCATTAGAGATGCACATCATCCCATGTATTCATCACACACCACAAGTTCTATCGTGCGCCCTCTCGACCAACCAGCACCTCAGTTTGCTATAGCACCAGCGCAATACAAATGCTATCCATAAAACTACAACTGGCCTAAAGCACCATAGCTCAACACAAAAGCTGAATGCATAGACTAAGAACAAACCTACATACAATTGTTTTTACTGCTACACTGCACAAAAAATTGCTCACCCTGTGCCAAATTCTACACCATAAATCACTACCAAGATCACTACTATACAGAAAAAAAAATGCCAACTTTTGCATCGTCAAACTTTTTTTATCAATATCTATAGATTACCAATATCTATAACCTAGTTATAAGCCAAGTAGGTACCTGCCAAAATGTTAAATCTCAAGGGGGGCTTGAATCTGAAAAACCACTGCACAAAACAAAAGAAATGCACATCATTTTGCCAGCACATATAACCAGTTATTGCTAGTTCATGCATAAAAACCTAGAGCGTGAAATGTTAGAACTCGATGGGGGGCTTGAATCCAAAAAACCACTGCACAAAACACAAAAAAGCGCATCATTCTGCCAGCACACCTAACCAGTTATCGCTAGCGTGTGCATAAAAACCTAGAGCGTAAAATGTTAGATCTCAATAAGGGGCTTGAACCTGAAAATAAAGAACAAAGAAGGACCGCTACTGCTCACCGCTCTTGCCTATATCCAGGTGCTCAGTCAAACAGTGTCCCCACTGTGGACGCTACAAAACTCGACAGACAGGCGGCACTTCTGGAATAGGTTTATTGGGGTTGCTGCTGTAAAAACCTAACGCGTTTCGGGAGTAGATCCCTTAGTCATAGGACCTATGACTAAGGGATCTACTCCCGAAACACGTTAGGTTTTTACAGCAGCAACCCCAATAAACCTATTCCAGAAGTGCCGTCTGTCTGCCGAGTCTTGAACCTGAAAAACCACTGCACAAAATACAAAAGAAAAAGCACATCGTTTTGCCAGCACACCTAACCAGTTATTGCTAGCGTGTGCATAGACACCTAGCGTGTGAAATGTTATATCTCAAAAGGGGCTTGAACCTGAAAAACCACTGCACAATCACAACTTCAAAAAAACACGAAATAAAAAGCATCACTTTGCCAGCATGTGCATAAAAACAGAGCATGCCAAGTTTACTACATCCTTTTACCACCAACAAACCCAGAGAACCCTAACCTACCAACACAACTCATGGCCTCTCGTAGTGTACCACAGTGTGGTACACCTCAAAACAGGGTTGGAAACACAAAGCAGGCTTGCTAGGACACTTGGGACAAAAATATCGCACATCTTTTCGAACACCCCTGGAACGGCAAACCTTACAAGTTCTCTGGGCATATCTTTTATTAGGAGTTGGTGGAATTTGTGCAATGAAATGCTTACCCACCATTCGGGCAACATTGTCATTGCCAGGCATTTCTGGAACCTCCTGTACATCACCAAACAAAAGGGCAGGGAGCAGTTGCAGCAGATAATTGTATAAAGACAATTTTGGGCCTGGTACTGCCGCCTTGTAAACGACATAGGAATTATAAAGGGCCATTTGAATCATGTAAATTGCTGCTTTTTTGTACCAGGCCCTGGTTTTTCTGGTGGCGTCATAGTAAGTTTGAATTTGGTCTGTTTTATCAACGCCACCCATATGCTTACTATATTCTTTACAACAGAGTGGCTTTGATTTTGCGGGCCTGCCACGTCTGTGTTGGACAACTACACTCTCATTGTGGATAGTAGTAAGCATACAAACATTTTTTGTGTCTGCAAATTTTAGTGCCAGGAGCTCATCACTTCTAAGAGCATAAACTTCTCCACGTTTTAATTTCTTTTGCACCAGTTCCTTAGGCAGTCCTTTGCGGTTTTGCCTAACGGTGCCACAGGCTGGGGTGTCCAACCAGTAAAGCGTTCTAAATAAGGGGATGCTAGTGTAGAAGTTATCCACGTATAAGTGGTAACCTCGGCCCAACAGTGGAGATATGAGCTCCCAGACAATTTTACCACTGGCAGTCAAATCAAGGGGACAACCGGGGGGGTCCAAATTAGTGTCCTTTCCCTCATAGAACATGAAAGAATTAGTATAGCCCGTGCTGCTTTCGCAGAGTTTGTAAAATTTCATCCCATAGCGAGAACGCTTACTAGGGATGTATTGGCGGAATCTTAGGCGCCCTTTGAAGAGCAAAAGGGACTCGTCCACACATATATTTTGGGAGGGGGTGTAGACCTCTGCGAAGCGCTGAGACAGGCTATCTATAAGGGGCCTCAATTTGTAAAGCCTGTCGTGACCGGGCTCATTAGGGGGAACAGCCGCTGCATTGTTGCTAAAATGAAGAAACCGCAGTAAAATTTGGTAGCGGTTTCTTGGCATAACGGCTGAAAAAAGAGGGATGGAAAGGACTGTAGTGGTATCCCAGTATGAAGCTAAGGTATTGCGTTCTACGAGTCCCATTGCCAATGTGAGCGCCAGGAATCTTTTGATTTCATTTACAGTAGTGGGATACCACGCCTGGGCTCTTGAATACCCTGGTAAAGGGTGGCTGGCAAGATACTGCTCAGCGTATAAATTTGTGTACTGGACCATGTCCTGTAGGATGGCCTCTGTGATAAAAAGATTGAAGAAATCTATGATTTGAAAGTTAGTGGTGTCCACCTTGACGCCCGCGACTGCAGTGAATGGGGGAATTTCGGGGGCATAATTACAGGGAGGCCCCCACATAGGCGCTCCAACTGCTGCATCATCACTACCCTCACCCTCTTCAACCTCCATGGGTGCATCTGGCACACTGCCACCAGCCTCTGCCTCTGCCTCTTCCTCTGCTTCTTCAGCAGTAAGCGTGCCGCCACTACTAGCCTCTGCGCTAATAGTGCTGCTATCACCAATCTCTGATTCCTCACTAGAGTCATCAGATGGGACATACTCAGAATCGGAATTACTAAATTCCTCTGAGCTGGAGTCCTCGCAATACCTAGCCGCTTCCTCAGCGGTATAAAACCGTTTGGCCATTGTGCCAGAAATTTACAGACAACTACAAAGCTAAGAATCAATAGGCAAGTCAAACAAATAAAAAAAAAGCTAATACAATCAACCACAAGAAAAAAAAAAAAAAGCAAGCCAGCAAGATGACTGAGACCCCTGCTAATATAAACAACCAGAAGAAAAAAAAAAAGCAAGGCTGCCAGATATGACCAACAGTTAACCCCTGCTAACAGAAACAACCAGAAGAAAAAAAAAAAGCAAGGCAGCAAGATATGACCAACAGTTAACCCCTGCTAATATAAACAACCAGAAGAAAAAAAAAAAGCAAGGCTGCAAGATATGACCAACAGTTAACCCCTGCTAACAGAAACAACCAGAAGAAGAAAAAAAAGCAAGGCAGCAAGATATGACCAATACAAACAAGCAGAAGGAAAAAACCTTGAGCTTGAACAAATGAACCTTATGGAATGCTATGGAATAAAGATATGGCACAGTTTACAATCCACGTAATCCCTGACTTTCTGGAACAATCACCTAAAATCAGAAAACAAAATAAGACCACTAAATGGTGTCACAGCAAAGGGAACTATCTTTTGGGGCACTAAACAAGCAATAAAGTGTGCAATAAACAGTGCAAAGAAAACTCCTGAAAAATCACTAAAATGCAACACTACTCAAAGCAATAAAAGAACAGCGAATACACTAAAATCAGCGGTCAAGGGTCCTAGATTCACTAGTGACCTACAAAGGGAACTTTTTCGGGGGAACTAAGCAAGCAGTAAAAACAGCTAAAGCAATAAAAAAACTGTTATTGGAGTGAAATTGGTGGTCAGAACTATAGATCCACCAGCGTCACTGCAAATGGAAAGTTTTTTGGGGAACTAAACTAGCAGCAAAGAACAATGCAAAGGGTAAACGTAATAAAACCACCAAAAGCAATACAGTGAACAGTTATTTGGGTAGGGGAAAACTTTTCTAGAAAACTAAACCAGCAGTAAAGAAAAATATAAAGAATAAACGTAATAAAATCACTAAAAGCAATAAAATGAAGTTATTGGAGTGAAATCGGTGGTCAGAAATCTAGATCCACCAGCGTCACTGCAAACAGAAACGGATGAGAACAAAACAAGTAATAGCGCAATAAAAGTGCAATAAAATCACAAACCAATGATGAAAATGGCCAAAAAACAGTAAAACGCAATCAAATCAGAGCAGAAATAAAGTTTGAGCAACAAATAAAGACAAATGACTAAAGAAATCAAAGTAAAAAATAAGTAGAGATAAAAAGTAAGAAAGTAAGTGTGTAAGTGTGAGTGTGTGTGTGTGAGTGTGTGTGTGTGAGTGTGTGAGTGTGGGAGTGTGAGTGTGAGCTTGGCAAAGTTGCCTGTAAGTGTGCTAAGGCCAAAGACAGAAGAAAAAAAAAGAAAAAAAAAAGATTTTTTTTTTTTAGAGAGAATATGTAAAGTAAAGGGTGTAGAGAGGTGCAGTTCAGCTCACAATGTTGAATCCAGGCAATCCAGGCGACCAATCCAGCGATCAAAGCTCAGACAGGCAGCAGGAGGAACTCCAGCAACCATAAGTGCGCAGCAGGAGGGAAGGTGTGACAGTTGGGGGGAGTTATTTATAGGGGGAGCAGTGGAGACGTCATCAGTGTGCTCCTCGTGGTCTCCACTGCTCCCATTGGCTGCCTGCGACGATCGACGAAGGGATCCGGTAAGTGGACTGCCTCTGCTCGTTGCCTAGGGGGATCTGTGCCTGTTAGAAGCGATGCGCCGGTTTTTTTTGCGCATCGCTTCCTGGCCTGGGGGAAATGCTGCAGAACGTAGAATCTACGTTCTGTGGCATTTCAAGTTACTTTGCCTCAGAACGTAGATTCTACGTTCTGTGGCACTTAAAGGGTTAACTAACCAAAGTGCTAAACCGCTCTGCTGTAGTTGCCCATAGCAACAAATCAGATCTTTGTTTTCGTTTTCTACATTGCAACAGACTTATCAAATACCAACTGATGATTTGTTGCAATGATTAGGAGTAGTTTACCTTTTAGTTCACTTTTATAATGTTACAACTTTTTAATTGGACTTCAGTTGTTTTTTTTTATGGTTTTTTAATTATTTGCCTTGTTCTTCTGAAGTTTTTAAATGGGGTCACTGACAACAACAGCCAAACACCTATTGTTCCGTGAGACTAAGTTTTTATTGTTATTATGGTATGGGATTGGTTATCCAGAAACCATTTTTCCAGAAAGCTCCAAATTACGGAAAGGCTATCTCCAATAGACTCCATTATAATCAAATACTCCAGATTTTTAAAAAAATCTTTTTTCTCTGTAATAATAAAACAGTAGCTTGTACTTGATCCCAACTAAGATATAATTAATCCTTATTGGAAGCAAAACCAGCCTATTGGGTTTATTTAATGTTTACATGATTTTCTAGTAGACTTAAGGTTGAATATCCAAATTACAGAAAGATCCATTATCCGGACAACTCCAGGTCCTGAGCATTCTGGATAACAGGTCCCATACCTGTATTACTTTGTATTACTCATCTTTCAATTCAGGTCCCCTCCTATTTACGTTTCAGTCTCTCTTTTAAACCACTAACTGGTTGCTAGGGTCATTTGGACCCTAGCAGCCAGATAACTATTGAAATTCCCCACTTGAGAGCTGCTAACACCTATTGCTCTGTGAGGCTACGATTTTATTGTTATTATTAATTTTTATTACTTATCTTTCTAATCAGGTCCCCTCCTATTTATGTTTCAGTCTCTCTTTTAAACCACTAACTGGTTGCTAGGGTCATTTTGAACCTAGCCACCAGAAAACTACTGACATTCCACACTTGAGAGCTGCTAAAAAGAGCAAAATTATTAAAAAATCTGAAATAATACAAACTGAAGACCAATTGCAGAGTGTCCCAGAATATCACTCTCTACATCTTCCTAAAAGTATCCATTCCTTTTATATAAATTCTCAGTTGTACGTATGTGGCTATTAGTCTCACACCTGCCTCTAGATCATTGGGGGTAAATTTATCACTGAGATGGGACCTGTTTTTCAGAATGCTCGGGACCTGGGGCTTTCCGAATAATGGATCATTCTATAATTTGGATCTTCATAATTAACACAATCCGGACACAGGACTGTTTTTGTCAACCCACATATCAATAAAACGAATGGCTATTTGATATAATTTTCCCCAGTTTGCTTTTGGAGAATTCAACCCAAAAGTAAAATCATTGTCTTGTGGATTAACCTTTAAGCTGTAAATCACAGTTTCCCCAAGAGACCTTCTTAACTTAATTTGTTACAATTGTTTCTTTGCTTATCTTAAATTGTTACAAAAGTATCTTAGTGCACCTGCCACATATTCTGGGCTCTCTGCCAAAAGCCAATTACCTCCTAAAGCTGATTACACTGAACTTCATCAAAGACAATGATTTTACTTTTGGGTTGAATTCTCCAAAAGCAAGCTGGGGAAAATTATATCAATTAGCCATTCATTTTAGTGATATGTGGGTTGACAAAAAACAGTCCTGTGTCCGACCCTTAGCGCTGCATTTAGGTCTGGTGCCACCCTAGGTATAAGACTTATCTGCACCCCCCAGTTTGCAGAAGTCACATGTGCAGTCGCATGCAGTCTAATTCTTTCTTTAAAAAGATGTGAAATTTGTATAGACACCTGAAGCCCCCTTAACGTTGCCGTCCTATGCACAGGCACTTAGGTGCCTATAAAGGGTAAGGCATTTTTTAGTAGCTGTATGCACAAAATGTCTCTGTCTTAAATATATTGATAATGGGTTGAGTGCAGAGGACCTCTTGTAGTTGACTATATGTATTTTGTGGTCACACCCTCATTGCACCCCCGCCTAATGGTTTTAAAAAATAGTAGTGAGCACAACTTTCCCTTGTTTGTTATAGTTATACAGGAGCAGTGACCAGCTCCATGTTGTAGCTCCCACCCTTCCCAGCTATAGTCAGGTGATCCCACTGGTGTCTAATAAAAGGGCAGCCAAGTTTGGGAGTTTTACTTTGAAAGCAGCAAGTAAGTTGCAGGTAAAACTTAGTCCCTTTGTAAAATGTATAAAGAAGCAATAGATTTCTTAATGAATCAGATGAAAATTAAGCATAGGACTGGCCAGATATGGGATGACTGTGACGTAGTTGTTCAGCTTAAATATATTGCAATATATGGACAAACAATCCCTGTGTTGTTTAAAGGGTAAGGCATTTTTTAGTAGCTGTATGCACAAAATGTCTCTGTCTTAAATATATTGATAATGGGTTGAGTGCAGAGGACCTCTTGTAGTTGACTATATATATATATATATATATATATATATATATATATATATATATATATATTGTAACAAAAAAACGCACTCACAGGTCTTCAAAAGAAAGCCGCAAAAGGCTGTGATTTATTTATCCGACGTTTCGGCTACAACTCTAGCCGTCCTCAGGAAGAACAAACATTTCAGAAGTGTGGTCATATTTAAAGTGTAGTGTTGGCGCCAAAAGCCTGTGACATCATCAACAAGAGCCCACCACAACAAAGAGTCATGTGATAAGCGAAATGTCAAATTAATTTAGTGAACCTCATAGTGCCTGGACCAAATGGGCCAATATATGCAAGTGATACCAGTGAGTGATCCCTCCACTTGTGACAAAAACAATTAAAATCAAAACCGTGGTCGCCTAGTGGCAGGCATCGCGTTAAAAATGACTTACCCCCAGCTTGCAGTCATAGCCCCACCGCGCCCTTCAATACCGTTCTATCCCTCCGTGCAGTTACCACCGCTGCCATGGGAAGTAAGAGACACCCGCACTTGATTGCTCAGGCGACACTACCCAGCAACCGATATGCTGCGATCCGCCACACTCCACGCGCTGCCGGAGCTCCTCTGTGGCTCCTCCCCTCAGCCTGCCGATTGGAGGAAGCCACCCCACCTACACACTAGGCTCCAATCGCGTCAAGAGGCACGGCCTCATTCTGTCCATCTCTGCCATCCGATATGGTGTCAGACCCCAATGTCAGGGATTGCACCTGTCAGAAAGGGTTGAGGTGATCGCTCACGGGCTCATTAGCCCAGCTATCGCAGGGGAACCATATCCAGTGTTCAGTGTGTGTGAGCTCAACCATTTCAAACGCACCACTCTTAGCCTTATTGGTACAGCGTATCTGTGCCAGGGTTGTCATTCTACCCTTCATGGGGTTATCTCTTAGACACGCGGGTATACTGCTTAGGGTTGTCCGGGGCAGAGCTGTTCATGCCGCTCAAGAGGTACCCTCCAACGATCTGGAATGAAAAACATAATTGCCTGGGTCACAGAATCATCGTATTAATACTCTCGTATAATAAAGGTGACCAAGATTCCATACGCAAAACAAGGGGGCACCAATACCCTCCCTCTACTGCAATCCACCTAGGTAGGTCAACAGAGTCCACCCGCCCTCCCATTTGTTTAATCGAATAAAATGGGGACATGGGCAAAGTCTCATTTAGTGCTTTGGGTGCCACAGTGTCCAACTTGTAGATCCACATCGACTCCTTCTGCACAAGTAAAAGTCCGGGGTGTGGTCTATGATCATGTGTCTAAATTGGGGGAGCGAATGTCTATATTTTAACCAGTGTTTAGCAACTGGTTGTTCCACCTTCTCAGTCAACAGGGCCATTCTGATTGCGCTCCTATGATTATTCATTCTCTCTCTATACGTAGTGGATGTCTTGCCAACGTAGTGGAGCCCACAGGGGCACCAGGCCATATAGACCACATGGTCAGTGGTGAATGTCACCCTGTGTCTGATGGCAAATTTGGCCCCTGTCCTTGGGTGTTTAAAATCTGTGCCCTGTTGCATACTGCTGCACGTTAGGCATTCGTTAGGCAACAGCCCTTCTTAAGGGGTCTGTCTAGCCAAAAGTCCTTCCTACCTGTATCTGGCATCAGATTCTTGACCACCAAAAGATCACCCAAGTTGCGACCCCTCCTATAGGCCACCAATGTTTTTTTCTTACCAAAGAAAGGAGAACCTGGGTCTATTTAATGATCTCCCACCTGTTTGTCAAAGCCTCTCGGATCGAAGGACTTCTCGCTGTCCAGTTAGTGGTGAAAATAATCTCTGGTTTCTCCTGAATGGGCACCTCTTGTTGCTGTAATAACACAGTCTGGGAAGTACGTTTCGCTCTCTCCATTTGTTCCTGTATTAGGCTCTCAGAGTATCCTCTGGCTGAGAACTGTTCTGACAAAGTCAATAGTTGTGATTCAGCAAGCTCCCGGTTCGAATTGTTCCGAATCACGCTCAGACACTGGGAATAAAGAACCCCTCGGGACATATGGGTAGGGTGGTGTGACTGGGCCTGTATAAGACTGTTTCTATCTGTGGGTTTTTTTGTATAGTGTGCTGCCCACTTTGTCTCCCTGTATCATAAGGGTCAGATCTAGGTAATGTACCTGTTGACTGTCAAAGGTCAGTGTCAGTCTAATAGGTGAGTCAAGCCCATTTAAGGCTTGGTGGAAATCTGTCAATTCTTGTACTGTCCCTGTCCAAATAAGTAACAGGTCATCGATATATCTCCTATAAAAGGAGATCTTAGTTCCACCCAATAGTAATAACCACTTTTCCTCATAATGTTCCATGAAGGTTCGTGAACGAGGGGGCCACATTAGAACCCATTGCAGTCCCTGCCACCTGAAGAAAAAAAAAAAAAAATATATATATATATATATATAAAAATATGGCCCTGCTGACCCTAACCCGCCTGCTCCCAACCAGCACCTGGCGAGCTCCCTGTATTTATAGGCCCGCCCCTGACCAGTGGCAGAACTACCGGGGGAGCAGGGGGTACCTCTAGGATTGCTACTGCCCCTGACCCACCCATCTCTGATGCCAAGGCAGGTGTGAGTCTATACATACAGACTACATGAGGTGCAATAGTACAGTACCATCACAGTAGCATACCTCCCAATATTAGAAGTAGAAAGAGGGACAAAAAGATTTGCCACGTAGAGCATGGTGAAATGTATATAAATGAAATGGTAACCCCCTCTTCATATAATATCATAAATACATCAAATACTCCTCATATCTACTGTATAATGTTTATCCCTGATACTAATTATACTTTATACTAATTTAAATTTGAAATAAACTCACACTTATTATAATAAAATAAGTGACCAACAAAAGCGGGCTGCACTGATTTACTTCATTTGGTTTATATTTATATTTGGCATAGGGCATGGGGTTTATAGTTGAATTAAACTCGTTAAATACAAAATTTGCACTGCAGATAAACTGGCCCCGCAGTGACACCTTGTGATAGGATCAGGCTACTGCGTGTTCAGACTAAGTAAGGAAAGTGGTTCTTGCTGCAGACAGTAAGAAAATGTATTAGAGATGACAGGGACAGATGGTAGTAGGTGAATTGGGGAATCCTTCGTTAAAGGGCACTGCCAAAATTTTTTTTTTTAAAAAACTACTGTTACCCCCAAATAGAGTGCGGGCTCCATTAACCCACATTTTTGGTTAGGGGTAATATTTTGGCCCTTTAAAGCATAACTAACCCCTAAAAATGAATGTGGCTAAAAATGCCATATTTTATATACTGAACTTATTGCACGAGGCTAAAGTTTCAGCTTGTCAATAGCAGCAATGATCCAGGACTTCAAACTTGTCACAGGGGGTCACCATCTTGGAAAGTGTTTGTGACACTCACATGCTCAGTGGGCTCTGATTGGCTGTTGAGAAGCTAAGCTTAGGGCTCGTCACTAATTATCCAGCAGAAAATGAGCTTCCCTGGCTGTAATATAAGCTGATGCTACAGGTTTGCTGATTATTAAATTCTGATGCTAATTGCACTGGTTTCTGTGCTGCCATGTAGTAATTATGTGTATTAATTACTAATCAGCCTTATATTGTGACATTTCTATTCTATGTGTACTGTATATTGTGAGTGGCTCCCTAAGCTCAGTAAGTGACAGCAGCACAGAGCATGTGCAGTGAATCAGCAGAAAAGAAGACGGGGAGCTACTGGGGCATCTTTGGAGACACAGATCTTTACTGCTAAAGGGCTGTGGTTGCCTTGGGCTGGTACAGAAACCCAAAACATAATGTACAACATTTCTAACTACTTCTTTAGTTAGGCTTTAGTTCTCCTTTAAAGGGGTTGTTCACATTTGAGTAACTTTTAGTATGATGTAGAGAGTGGTATTCTGAGACAATTTGCAGTTGGTTTTCATTTTTTATTATTTGTGGTTGTTGAGTTATAAGGCTTTATATTTGAAAACCCTCCAGTTTGCAATGTATAGTAGTCTGGTTGCTAGGATACAAATTTCCCTAGTGACCATGCACTGATTTGAATAAGAGACTGGAATATGAATAGGAGAGGCCTGAATAGAAAGATGAGTGATAAAAAGTAGCAATTACAGCTCAACCACGGTGTGGACTTTTGAGTCTTTGTTCATCAGAAGATACCAATGTCCAGATCTGTGTATTGAGTGACTTCAAATCCTTTTAAATTAAAGGGACAGTTTACCTTTATATTCACCTTCTCTTTCAGCATTAGTTTATTCAATCCCAGGGTTTGTAGTGAACATAGTTTTCACCATACTTTTCATTACTCAGCAAGTCCAGTTGTTTTTAGAAATACCTGTGAGTTTCTTGGACCAAACGGATCAAACAGTAAAAGTGAAAGTAAGCAACATTTCAACATTCTGTTTTTTATGAGCTGGTTAAAGCAGTTCACTCTCTCTATAATAATCTGCATCTTCTCTCAAAGCTTAATGAAGACTTCAGCTAGGGAAATGCTAGGGAAATGTTCTGAACCAATTTTCTCACCTGCCCTTAGCGATCAATTATTCATTATGTCTGTTTTACAAAATCTCTGTGATAACCAGTGTTGTTGTTGGTAGTAGTGTTTATCTGTATTCCAATTCATTTAACTTTTAAATTTTAAAAAGACAATACATTAATACAACCAAATAAGTCCTTTTTACATCCTTTTTATATTATTTTTTTTATGCTCATTTCAAATGATTGGTTCCAGGAATTGCTTTGTGGCCGCCTGCCCTCTGGAAGAAATTTGATAATGCTACCAGGATCCCACCGGAATATTTGATTGGGTAAATCTCCTTTCTAAAGGAATTCTGAAGATGAAATAAGTGAAGTCAAGAAACAGGAGATGACAGAGCCAATACCTTAGAGTTAGCCCTCATAAAGAAGATCCAGGAGATCCAAACAGGCGCTGCACCGAACAATCAAATGCCGTCGATGAGTGTGGTATATTTATTGCTTTTACTAATTCATAGCGTCGATGTGTAGAGGTCGAACCTGAATGTGTTAGACCAGGGGTTTTTACAACCGGTTTCATTTTCAAGCCCGGTGAGCAACACTTTGAATGTATTTTTCACGGTTGTGATTGAGCCGCAATTTTCTATTATTCAGTTCCTTTATAACTTATCTAAATTTTAGGGTGGCACTTACCCTAGCACCAATTAGAGCTTTGACTGGGAGAAAGAGGTGGTTAACTTTTACTATGTTATAAAATAGCTAATTCTAAGCAACGTTTCAATTGGTCTTTTTAAGAATAGTTTTTATTTTTTGTCCCTCTTTTGACAGCTCAACCTGCAGTCCCTCGTTTGCACTGGAAAGTCCCGTTTTTCTCTGCACTGAACAGCCAGAAAAAGAAACAAAGTTTCTAACTTTTTAAGAATAGTTTTTATTTTTTGTCTTCTTCTTCTGACCCTTTCCGCTTTCAAATGGGGGTCCCTAACCCCATCTAAAAACAAATGCTCTGTAAGGCTACACATGTATTGTTATTGCTACTATTTATTACTCATCTTTCTATTCAGTCCCTCTCCTATTCATCAGGGTTTGGGGGTTGCTGGTGGATACTTGTTCTGTTTGATTATTTTTAAAAATAAGACCCAAGAAAACAGACATATTTTCGAGTTATACCTCCCAACTGTCCCGTTTTTAGAGGGACAGTCCCTCTTTTGACAGCTCAACCTGCAGTCCCTCGTTTGTACTGGAAAGTCCCGTTTTCTCTGCACTGAACAGCCAGAAAAAGAAACAAAGTTTCTCACTTAATTGGTTTTTAGCAGAGAGCCCAGAACAGCCACAGCTGCTTATAAAATAATTTTGTAACAATTTCAAGATAAGCAAATAAGTAATTGTAACAATATAAGATAACAGGTCCCTTGGGAGAAGTTAGACTCACAGCTTAAAGGGCAATTCACCTTCATTAGCAAAACTGTGATAATTGAAAAGAAAACACCGAAATATGTTCAAACTTTCATAACCTGCCAAATTTTGTAAAATGAACATGGCCATTAGAGGGAGTGGCCACAAAAATGGGCGTGGTCATAAAATTCTGTTTTGTCCCTCTTTTTGTTTCCAAAATGTCGGGAGGTATGGCCTATACATAACAACACACTCTTAAACAAAACAACACTCCAAACAGGACACACTCATGTAGGAAAAAATAAAAGAGCATGGATAAACAAAGCTAAAATGTGTCCAGTGAGGGTTATTGTGAGGTTAATAGACATCACAGAAGTATATGAAGTATAGCTGGCAAATGTTAGGCAATCTATTTAAACCCTGGGCAGCCTAGAAAGTACAGAGGATGCCTGGGCCACTCATCTACTGCCCTCACAACTCAGTTACATACACACAGACAGAAGATAATCATAGTAAACAAACTGGTTACCAAGGTCACAGCGAGCATTCACCACTTCCGCCTTGTGGAACGCTTTTTCCGCCCTCTGGTACGCACGCCGGGCGGAAACAACGAATGTGGCGGACAGGGTTCCTAGGATGATTTAGGCTGGGGAAGCCGTTCTACAAAACCTCCAGATTCAATGCCGATGGCTAATGTAGTGACAATGGGCGCTGATAATCGTTGAATATTAATTTCGGCATTGGTTTGCTTTGGTTGGGGGGAATGCGGGTGGGGGGAAGTGTTTCCCGCCGGAGGGTATATGCTGCTGCAATCGGGAAGTTTGTCCCTGCAGCCTGACAGCACGGGGAGGAAGGTGCATGGTGTCACTGTGACCCCCAGGAAATGGCGAGTTACAGCAGGAGCGCACAGGTACAGGCCGCAGAGCTGCTCTTCTCCAGTGGGACAGTATTGGGGAGGGCACAAGGCTTAGAGGGGCTGTAAGTCTGTATATCATATTATTGTGTATATAGACACGATCTAAGAACTTTTACACACAGCTAGACATGTCCAACCTGAATCCATACTCTACTGCAGCCCCCCAACAGTCACAGGTGGATGTAGGGAGTTATAGTCCAACAACAGGGGGGAGGGGGGTTACAAGAGATTGGATACCTCCCCTTAATGGGCAAGACAACCCCTAACCCTATTTGGCAGTACAGCAGATTTTTATGCACCAAAACTTGCTTCCAAGCCTGGAATTCAAAAATAATCCCCTGTTTTTAGGCCACTGGGAGCAACATCCAAGGAGTTGGGGGCATGAGGCAATAGTTGGGGGTCATTGTTTTACTATATTCCCAGGAATGGGACGTAACTTAAAGGGGTTGTTCACCTTTGAGTTAACTTTTAGTATGACGCAGAGAGTGATATTCTGAGACAATTTATAATTGGTTTCCATTTTGTACTATTTGTGGTTTTTGAGTTATTTAGCTTTTTATTCAGCAGCTCTCTAGTTTGCAGTTTCAGCCATCTGGTCGCTAGGGTCCAAATGACCCTTTCAACCATGCAATGATTTGAAAAAGGGACTGGAATATGAATAGGAGTGGCCTGTTAGAAAGACGAGTAGCAGTAACACCAATACATTTGTAGCTTTACAGAACATTTGGTTTTAGTGACCCCTATTTGAACTGGAAAGAGTCATAAGAAGAAGGCAAATAATCAAAAAAAAAAAATATGTGAAATAATAAGTTATGAAGACCAATTGAAAAGTTGCTTAGAATAGGCCATACTGTAGCATACTAAAAGTTAGCTGAAAGGTGAACCACTACTTTAAAGGATCAGTAACGCCAAAAAATGAAAGCATTTTAAAGTAATGAAAATATAATGTCCTGTTGCCTGGCACTAGTAAAACTGGCACGTTTGCTTCAGAGACTCTATTATAGTTTATATTAAAAAAAGTTGCTGTGTAGCCATGGGAGCAGCCATTCAAGCACAGGATACACAGTAAATAACAGATAAGTACTACTATAGTTTATATAAACAAGCTGCTGTGTAGCCATGGGGGCAGCCATTCAAGCACAGGATACACAGTAGATAACCGATAAGTACTACTATAGTTTATATAAACAAGCTGCTGTGTAGCCATGGGGGCAGCCATTCAAGCACAGGATACACAGTAGATAACCGATAAGTACTACTATAGTTTATATTAACAAGCTGCTGTGTAGCCATCGGGCAGCCATTCAAGCACAGGATACACAGTAAATAACAGATAAGTACTACTATAGTTTATATTAACAAGCTGCTGTGTAGCCATCGGGCAGCCATTCAAGCACAGGATACACAGTAGATAACAGATAAGTACTACTATAGTTTGTATAAACAAGCTGCTGTGTAGCCCTGCTGTTACCCAGATTGCTGCGTGGTGACCTATCCCTATGCATTAAGAATATTATGGCCTGGCCAATAGTAATTGGTTCTTTAGTTGTCCTACATAATAGGCTCCATTTATTTTGAATCCCTTGGCTAACAGTGTTCTTTTTCTCCAAGCAATGGGCTACGTTTGCCAGAATGTGGTACCTGATTGATGCCAGAATGCAGCCTCCTGGGAAGGTGGCCTCGCTGTGTGCTGTGCACCTGAAAGGGAAACACAAGCCGATGTACCACGCGCTAAGTAAGTATCATTGCTGAGAATCTCTCTCACTTAGTGCATGGGGAATGTTCAATGCAAAGTATCATGTCATTTAGGAGTTTGAAATTGATTGTATTATTTGAAAGGGAGGAAATTGGAGGGGGCTCACTGTTGTTCTGCTAATATATGTCTGCATCCTTTTGGGCCTTGTCCACGGCAAACTGAGTGGCATTTTAAAGGGAATGTAAAAGGCAAAAAAAATAAAATCCCATTTTTACTTTCTTTAATGAATTATTTGCCTTCTTATTCTGACCCTTTACATCTTTCAAATGGGGTCACTGACCCCATCTAGAAACAAATGCTCTGTAATGCTACAAGTGTATTGGTATAGCTACTTTTTATTACTCATTACTTATTCATATTGCAGTCTCTTATTCAAATCAGTGCATGGTTACTAGGGTAATTTGGACCCTGGCAACCAGATTGCTTACATGACAAACATTAGAGCTGCTCCAGCAGAATTTTGCGCTGAAATCCATTTCTCAAAAGAGCAAACAGATTTTTTTATATTCAATTTTGAAATCTGACATGGGGCTAGACATTTTGTAAATTTCCCAGCTGCCCCAAGTCATGTGTACCATTATATTTTGCGACTACATCCGACTTGTCTCCTGCGTTTTGTCGCCGCGAGACGATTTGACGAAAAACACCCATGGAGTTCAGCCCTTCTCCAGCTGTCATGTAACTATAAAGTCAGGAAGTTGCCTGCAGTAACACCACAAAAGGGTCTTCAGGTGAGTTTTTTTTTTTTTTTAAACTCCCTTAAATTCGATTGAATTCGAAATCGATCCGGCGAAAGACATCCGTGGAGTTCAGCCCTTAAAGGAGAAGGAAAGGCTAACATTAAGTAAGCTTTATCAGAAAGTTCTATATAAATACACCAGTAAACCCTCAAAGTAATGCTGCTCTGAGTCCTCTGTCAAAAGAAACACAACATTTCTTTCCTTCTATTGTGTACTCATGGGCTTCTGTATCAGACTTCCTGTTTTCAGCTTAAACCTCCAGGGCTAGGGCTTGAGCATGCTCAGTTTGCTCCACTCCCCCTCCCTTTTCACCCCTCCCTGCTGTAATCTGAACCCAGAGCTAGGAGTAAGCAGGGAGAGACTCAGGCAGGAAGTGATGTCACACCAAGCTAATATGGCTGCTGCTATCCTAAACAAACAGAGTTTCTAGAACTTTTTACTCAGGTATGGTAAAGCATTCTGCAGAATAAATATAGTGTTATAGCTTGCACTATTGTGGTTATTCTTTTGGCTATATACTGTCTGGGTAGCTTTCCTTCTCCTTTAATCCATCAAATCCAACCTATTGTAAAAGAATCATAACTAAAAATGTATGTACAGTACCTGTGCCGTATATGTTGCCGGGTGCATCCGATGCATCATCCACATACTTACATTTTTTATTAACCCTTGTCGTGCAGGTGACTGTGGAGACCACGTGGTGGTGGTGAATACCAGGCATATTGCTTTCTCCGGGAATAAATGGGAAGAGAAAGTTTACTCGTCTCACACAGGGTAAGTGTATTGTGAGCACAGGCAGCTTCTGTCATAACCAGCATGTAATGGGTTAAACAGCCAATTCCACTAATAAGAAGGGGTGTCTGGATCCCTTTGACCATATATTTACTGTTAGCTTTTTGTTTTTCACTGTTCAGCAAAACGTGCTTACATTTGATTGGTAGTTTGTCACTATTATTGGGCAGCCTGTAGAATTCGATTTCTGCCCATCTCCAAGAACAAAAACCTTTCCACTTACAAGTGTTGGGCTTTCTTTGCAGTTACGCGGGAGGATTTCGGCAAGTAACTGCAGCTCAGCTGCACCAGAGGGACCCAACAGCCGTGAGTATTACTGTGTAGACTGTACTGTTTCCCTTTACTGGTACAAGCTGTGTGTTTGCTTCAGAAGCCTAAATATTCATTATACAGGTATAGGATCTGTTATATGGAATGCCATTATCCAGAAATCTCCGAATTATGGAAAAGTCATCTCCCATAGACTCCATTATAATCAAATAATTCAATTTTTTTTAATGATTTCATTTTTTTCCAAAGCATTAAAATAGTAGCTTGTACTTGATCCCGACTAAGAAACAGTAAATCCTAATTGGAAGCATTACAATCCTGTTGGGTTTAATTATTGTTTAAATAATTTTCTTGCAGACTAAGGGGGTTATTTACTAAACTCCAAAAACCCGAAAAATCTGTGGGGTTTTTTTTTAGTGTAAAATCCAAATTTTTAGTGAAACAAAAAAAATCAAGAATTTTTCGGAATTTATTAAACCCAGAGGATGAAAAAGTCAGAATCTGAAAATCCAGCATTTCAGACCTGTTGAGGTTGCATATAAGTCAATGGGAGAAGTCCCAATGATTTTTTGAGGTGCGCTGGGTTTCATGCAATAATCGGAAGTTTTCTGGGTTTTCGGGTAAAAAGCCCGGAATTTATTAAACCCTGAGAATGGAAAAGTCTGAATCTGAAAATCCGGCATCTCAGACCTGTCAAGGTTGCATATAAAATCCGAAAAAAATTTGAAAATCTGATTTTTTTCCCGCAAAGCAAGTTTTCGGGAAGATTTAATAATAAAAAAGTGTAAAAAACCCAAGCGGATTTGATCACAGTTTGTAGCAGAAAATATTGAGATAAATTTGGACTTTGATAAATTTCCCCCTAAAAGTATGGAGATCCAAATTACGGAAAGATCCCTTATCCAGAAAAACCCCCAGCTCCCGAGTATCCGTTACAATGAAATAATTGAAATTTCTAAACAATTTCCTTTTTCTCTGTAATAATAAAACAGTAGCTTGTACTTGATCCCAACTCGGATATACCGTATATACTCGAGTATAAACCGAGTTTTTCAGCACCCAAAATGTACTGAAAAAGTCTACCTTGGCTTATACTCGAGTCATTGTCGAATGGCTGCGCTTCAGAAGAACAAAGGCTCCTGCGTGCACTCTCCCAATGAAGACAGAAAGCATTTTAGGATATAGAGTGGCGGTGCGCTCCTGCGCTTCTTTATATCTGCAAAAAGAAAAAATGTGCTATCATGTAATACCGTTGGTATCAGACGGATGGTTGATACAATTGGATCTTCAGCTCGGCCCGCACTGGGCTTTTACTTACAGGATATGAAGCTTTATGATCGCTCTATACAGATAAATCTCGGGTGTGTAGATTTATGATCCCTCAAACCCCCATAGATGTTAAATGAAATGTACCTGATCCAAAGGCTGACTGTCCCACTGCTAACTGACTCGCACACTTCATTTAAGAATGTTATAATGGAAAGTAACCTTCCCCACAGGTATAATTCAGGACTTCCAGAAATCTCCTTGTAATGTTAATAACTTTTTATACCCCAAGGGGGAAATGCTTGATTAGTACCTGACAGTTAAGAATCCACCTGCCGCTACTCTGCCCGTTGCACACAAACATTTCATTCACAGGCAAAGGAAACACCACTCACCCCATTAAAATAAATGAGCAGTTGTGTGTGTGTTCGACATGTTTGTTTATTGGGTTGGACTCGCTATAAGAAGGGTCAAACATGTTTGTAGCCAGTCAGCACCTAGTGTAGCTGTGCTTCAGGTCTCAGTAGGTAGATCTAGTTTATATAAACAGGCTGCTGTGTAGCCATGGGGGCAGCCATTCAAGCACAGGATACACAGTAGATAACAGATAAGTACTACTATAGTTTATATAAACAAGCTGCTGTGTAGCCACGGGGGCAGCCATTCAAGCACAGGATACACAGTAGATAACAGATAAGTACTACTATAGTTTATATAAACAAGCTGCTGTGCAGTCATGGGGGCAGCCATTCAAGCACAGGATACACAGTAGATAACAGATAAGTACTACTATAGTTTATAGAAACAAGCTGCTGTGTAGCCATGGGGCAGCCATTCAAGCACAGGATACACAGTAGGTAACAGATAAGTACTACTATAGTTTATAGAAACAAGCTGCTGTGTAGCCATGGGGCAACCATTCAAGCACAGGATACACAGTAGATAACAGATAAGTACTACTATAGTTTATGTAAACAAGCTGCTGTGTAGCCATGGGGGCAGCCATTCAAGCACAGGATACACAGTAGATAAAAGATAAGTACTACTATAGTTTATATAAACAAGCTGCTGTGTAGCCATGGGGCAGTTATTCAAGCACAGGATACACAGTAGATAACAGATAAGTACTACTATGGTTTATAGAAACAAGCTGCCCCCATGGCTACACAGCAGCTTGTTTATATAATATAGTAGATATAGTAGATTTTTATCAAGCAAAACCATTACTTTTACCACTGCATGGAAACAGTACATGATATTCAAATTACTTTAAAGCAATTTTATTTTTGGTGTTACTGTTCCTTTAAGGGATATAGCTTCCTCTAATATAGAAAATTGTGGAATGTGCTGTATAAGAACACCACATATGTGACTAAGTCTGAACACTAGATGGCAGTAGAATACAACACTTAGATGTTTTATAATTTGATCCTTTTAAGCCTGTTGGTGAAAAATACTGTATGTTTTATTGCAAAGAGGAAACACTGATTATATCACTTTGTGTTTGATTAATTAAAACACAGTGTATTCAGCTATTAACAAAGTCTTAAAACCAAAATAATAATGATATCCTCGCAAAAAAGTTCCAAATACAGTAGATCCAATACATTATTATTCTCTTTCTATAGGAAGTCCTGTCCCCCCCATTGTAAAATATAAGGGTACTAGTCACCCAGGACTTCAATTACAATATAAAACCCCAAGGCCCTATATTTTTATTGGGCCTTGGGATCCATCATCTGGAAACCCGTTATCCAGAAAGCTTGGACGCAATAGCCGTCTACCATAGACTCTATTTATAATGAAATAATCCAAATTTTTTAAAAATGATTTCCTTTTTCTGTGTAATAATAAAACAGCAGCTTGTAGTTGATCCCAACTAAGATATAATTAATCCTTATTGGAAGAAAAACCAGCCTATTGGGTTTATTTAATGTTCACATGATTTTGTAGTAGTGTTAAGGTATGAAGATCCAAATTATGGAAAGATCCGTTATCTGGAAAACCCCAGGTCCTGAGCATTCTGGATAACCGGTCCCATACTACCATGAATGTATACCAAATACTCTTGTTTTGTGGTGTTAATGGTCCTTAAATCCAAGCTTTCACTGCAGTCACCTAAAATCAGTTACACTTCTGCTCCATTCTCATCCGTTTATTGCATTTTGATTGACTTTTTGTGTTTTGTAGATCATGAAACTTACTGTATATGGAATGTTACCTAAAAATCTTCTCAGAAGGACAATGATGCAGAGATTGCACCTCTTCCCAGAAGATGTAAGTCTCCTTATTCTGTTCATGAATAGCCTAGAGCTGCAATTATAGAAACCTCCTGACTCCTAATGGTAAACTTATCCTGTGTTGGTTGTGTTAGAACATTCCTTATATGGTGGGTAAAAGAATGTAAAATGTTGTGCTGCAGGCAAACCAATCCCACCATTCTATATCAGTTATTCGAGTGCTGTACAACTGTTACGAAGTAGAAAGCTGATTACTCTGCAGGGTGAGGGCCATATTGTTGAGAGACACTAAAATAAATATACTTTCTAGGCAATTGCATTTTAAGATAATTTTCTATATTTAATGGTGCCTAAGATATTAGCAGTTTTAGATTTATAATCCCAGACTTTTGACTCATCAGTTTTTTTCTGACAGTCAGAAATTAAGTAGCTCTAGGGTAAACTGACCATACAATAAGGGGGTTATTAAACTACGAACGCAAAAATCACGACAAATTCTTGTTTCTTTTTGTTACGAAATCGGACTTTTAAAAAAAATGACGAAATTTCCAGAATTTGTTAAACCCCGAGGTAGAGTCCTGCAGTGCAAAAAAAGTGGGCACCCTGCGGAATGAGGGGAGGATTTTCAGGTGCGGGGGTCTGCGGGTCGGGTTGCGGGTCTCATCTAAATTTCTTATCTTATGTAATATTGTCTATATTTTACTCCTTTTAAAGTTTTACAAAACTTGTTTCTGCCCCGCCCACTTTTGATTAAGTCACTTCCGGTTTGCAGCAACATCACTTCCTGTTCGATGGTAGTCGGCAGGTTGCGGGTCGGGTTGTAGATAAGGCATTTGCTGGTCAGGTAGCGGATCAAAGTCGGTCAAATATGCCGGTTGCGGTTCAGGTTGCGGGCTGCGGGTTCGGGTCTTAGAAATTGGTTCAGAAGATGGAAAAGTCCAAATCTGAAAACCCTGCATCTTAGACCAGTCGAGGTTGCATATAAGTCAATGGCAGAAGTCCCAATGATTTTTTGATGTGCGCTGGGTTTCGTGCAATACCCCGAAGCTTTCGGGTGAAAATTCCAAAAAAAAAAAACGGGAAAATCGGATAAAACATCATGAAAATCTGATCTGAAGATGTATTAGAGCTCACTCTATTAAAATCACCAGACATCATGTCTCTCTACATGCAGGATTTGTGCAAAAGGCAGTTATTTTGTTTGTACTGGAATCCGTTATTTGAGTGAGCTCTAATTCACCTGCTAAGAAAGGAGCCCCCCTATAAGATATATTGGATCTAACTGTCAATGAATATCTGACACCCAACTGCTGCATGAAGAGAGAATGAAGAGAAACAGATGCTGAGAGAGGAATAGTGAAGATAAACTTGATTATTTCAGAAACGGTACAGAATATTTAATTGTTTGTATTCACAAAGTTTCTTATTTCAGTATGCTGAAGCTCATACAAAATGTTCATTTTTGCAAAGTTGCCCTTTAATTATAGTCCTTTGTTTCTCTTAGAAAAGTCTGTTGCATTCTTTCCCACTAGAGAACTCTCAGATAATTGTAGTAACAACCTGCAGCCATTTCTCTCAGCTTTCCCTCTGATCTTGGCTGCTGTTCTAAAGATAAAAGCAGGAGAAGTCCCGGGGGGGACGTTTTCATAAAGAAAATATTCTCTCGTTATTAAGTGGCCAGAAAATAGATGAGGTGACCTTATATAACGCAATAGCACCAAGCTTGTTTAGCAACCATGGAACATGGAACAACAAAGTCGTGTCTGTGTATGAATACACATAGCATAAATCTATTTTAACCATATTCATTTTTAGGCTTTAGTTCTCCTTTAAAGGAAAATTGTAATAGCTGGTGTGTGTGTATATTCAACCTGTTGCACTAATATTGTGAATAACACATTAAATGTTTTATTACACCATTTATAGCCCTTACCTTTTGATATTTACAGATCAATACACATTACTTGACAATTTTTCTGTTTCAGGACGTTCCAGAAGAAATCATGAAGAATATTTTTGCAGAGATTCCACAACCAAGGAAGGTGCCTAAGAAGCTGGATGAATATTCACCAGAAGAAATTGAGGCTTTCCCAAAGCTCTGGATTCCGTAAGTTTTTTTTTTTTTTTTTTTTTTTTTCTCTCTTCTACTGTAAACTTTTCAATGTAAGGCTGAATGCTTTGGAGCCTTGCAGTTTGTGCTTCAAACTTGAATGGTCATTTTTAATCTTATGTTGGTGTAAACTATAGAAGAAGTGGTCACTTGTGTTTTAAGTTAAGTGATTACCAACACAGGTAGGTACCCTTAGGATCTAGTAAGTTGGCCTGCAGGCCAAACACAGCCTCCAGCTCCGTAGCGAAGCATGTGGGATGGGTTTTGAGTTTGGCTTCTGAGCATTCCTCCAGTTGGATCTTTGAAGCACCTGCAGGAGTTCCAACAGAGTCTCCGCTTCCTCCTGTTTGTTTGGAAACTCATACAGATGGCTGGATTACACTGATATTAAGTATTCCAGATACTTGACCCATGTAGCTTTCAATTCTTTAATGATCTCAATTCTTTAATGATCTCCCACACACAATGGGAGACAATATCTGACGGGTTTATTATCTAGAGTGCCACACTTTGATCAGAGGGGAACTATCTTTGGACACTCCAACAAGGCATTGAGTCCCCCAGTCAAAGAGCGAACGTTTCCTAGTCTTATATGTATGGGGGAATGGCTGGTCTGTTTTGTATAGTTATGATGATGAGCTCTTGAAACCCTCTGTGCATATTACCACTTGTTCTAATTATTTTCTTTATACTGTATATAAAGAAAATGTACATGCCCTATAACCCAACCCTCTCACAGAATGTAATTACATTTTTAGAGCATAGGGTCTTCTGCTACTTGTGTTCAGCAGCCCTGTATCTCCTTTAGTTCCCTAGTACATCAGCCATTTACTGTAGTCTACAGTAAGATCAAGGCCTGTGGCAAAAAATACTTTTTGGGGCCCATTATTTACAGAAAAATATTAGCCCGAAATGCTACTGATTCTCTGTCATTGAATTATTAATTGGGGCTTCTTTAAAATAATAGCAGTCTTCCAAATAATAATAACTTGATCCAAATAGCAGTGTGGAGTCCAATTAGTGAGCGTATTCATTCTTTGACAAAACAGGACTCAATTCTGGCCCTTATTTAAAGTGATACTGACACTAAAAAATATGAATCTGCATTAAAAGTTACCTATAGGTCGTGTTGATAATTTTTCACTGTTAGTTCTGCTTTTGTAAGTAAATGTCACTTGAAGTTCCTAAATCTGACAGTTTTGCCAACCTGACTGTCCCTTCTCAACCTGTCAGAGTTTCTAATGCTAATGGAGTCCTGCTGCACAAATATGTCAGCCCCCTCATAGAGTAACAGGGTAGTAGGAAAGGTAATGTGAAAGCATCAGGCAAATAATTTTATGTCAAAATTATAAATAGCATTCAAAGACAATGTTATAATAGATATAAAAAAAAATAGTTTCTGATGTCAGTATCTCTTTGGGGAAGGAAGGAACAAATGTTGTGCTGCTGGTTATAGTGTATTTCTCTCTGAGAATCTGAGTCAAATGGCTCATTCCAGACATTGTTCATAACAACGGACTTAGATTAAAAAGTTGATTGGAGAGGGGAAAACATAGGATTGCAGAAAATTTATAGGCTGCTCAGCTAAAATGGTCTCAAATGCTTTCAAATGGCACCAAAACCTGAAAGATGTGAAAGAAAATGTAAAGCTCCCATTCAATAGATAGAAGACTCGGCCAATGATCAGCTCCAGGATGATGAAAGAAGGAGTAAAGTTACCTGTGATACTGTTATAATTAGAAGGCGACTATGTGAAGCCAAGCTATCGGAAAGAAGCCCCCGCAAAGTCTCATTGTTGAAAAAAAGATGTGCTGAAGAGCTTACAATTTTCCAAAGAACACACTGACTGGCCTAAGGAGAAATGGGGCAACATTTTGTGGACTGATGAAAGCAAGATTGTTCTTTTTAGGGGCCACAGACAGTTTGTCAGACGACTCCCAAACACTGAATTTGAGTCACAGTACAGAGTGAAGTCGGTTGCACAAGCATCATGATATGGGGATGTTTCTCATACTCTGGTGTTGGGCCTATTTATTAGGGATACACCGAATCCAGGATTCGGTTAGGGATTCAGCCTTTTTCAGCAGGATTCGAATTCGGCCTGGCCGAACCGAATCCAAATCCTAATTTGCACATGCAAATTAGGGGCCGGGAGGGAAATCACGTGACTTTTTGCCACAAAACAAGGAAGTAAAAAATGTTTTCCACTTCCCACCACAAATTTGTATATGCAAATTAGGATTCGGATTCAGTTCTGTATTCGGCTGAATCTTTCTCAAAAGATTTGGGGGTTCGGCTGAATCCAAATAGTGGATTCGGTGCATCCCTACTATTTATCTCATATCATGGATCAGTTTCAATACATCAAAATACTTGGAGGTCATGTTGCCTTATGCTGAAGAGGAAATGCCCTTGAAATGGGGGTTTCAACAAGACAACGACCCTCAAACACACCAGTAAACCAGCAACATCTTGGTTTCACACCAACAAGATTGGCGTTATGGAGTTGCCCAGTCCTCTAGCCTTAATCCAATAGAGAATTAAAAAAAGCTATTAGGATTTTGAGCTTTATTCACTTTTTTTAAACACACTGTTAATGTTCTAAAAACATCTGCATACATGGTGAAAAGATCCAACATACTGTATGCCTCTTCAATTAATTAAACTCCTTGCTCCCTTTTTGGCATATTGTATAACATTAATTTAATGGCTTACCGCTGCCATCTTGCTTTATGGTGGGCCTCTTTTCTTCCCACAACAATTGCCTTGGGGCGTTTGAACCCCTTAAAGACAAATGTGCTGGCTTGACTTTTATCCTGGTAATGTAGAGATGGAACCTGCCATTCGGTGGCTCAAACTGAATTTTCAGCTCACCCTGGAAGAAGAGAAAAGGCAGGCCAGGCAAGTGGCACCCAGAAAGTAAACAGCAGAGATCAGAGGGGGTTGTTGTACCTTGAAAGCATCGACAGGACTAATAGGGAGTGAGGGTATATGTACATTGCTACGGCAAGCATAACATTGTATATACAAATTAAACAGTTTTTTTCTCCATTCAAAATGATTATTTTAAATTTTAGACAGTTTCTTGCTGTACAAATTCCACCATAGCACAATGATGAGAAATGGTATAGAGATATTGAGTCGAGAAGACCTGCAGGGATATACAGTTGCACTTAGAATCTAGTAGGTTCCATATCACTAACTAGGAGAAGTGGAATATTTTAGTTCACCCCAGGAAGAATCCTGTGAATGGCAATGTAGGTGGCAGGGAAAGTAATGCAGACTTTGGCTTTTGCTGAGAACTGGGATGTGGATAATAAATCTGCTCCTGTGTGTGTCTGGGCTAAGCCCGTGACTTTCATGTCTGCCTGGCGTGTTATGTGCTGGCTTAGAACTAATCATCTCCGAGGAATTAAACTTGCCTCGAGTCAATCCTCAAAGCCCGCGTGTGAAAGGTTTCCAACATGTGAACCTCCAGCCCTGTGCAAGCAGGAATGACATTGTGCAATTAATGCAAGAAATGTTGCCTATACGTTTTATTTCCCGTTTTTTACTCAAAGCCTTTGTGCTTTCTTGCCAAAGCTTTCTTGTCTGAAATGTGTTCCTTCAGTCAGTCTCCTTATATTGTTCCCTCTGATTCACCACAATCTCCATTTGTCCTGGTACTTTAAGGCCCTACGCTAGAGTTAACATCTAAATGCGTTGCCCCTAATGCCTCCTTTTAAAGCCATCAATGGAAGTCGCCCCTTTGCTTTTTTTAAAAAAAAACTCTGTTTGTTTAGGAGTCTTAACTAACGATAAAAGAATGCTTTGAAGTGACTGCAACTACTTGAATTTAATAGGGGACCCTTCCACCCCTACAGTAGTTACTACCTCCAGTGAAATAAATAAAAACATGGTGCACTTCTTTGCCAAAAGATTATTATTATTATTAATTATATAGCCATTGGGGACAACCAAGCAACCAAAGCATTATTCCTTATTAACCTTTACTTGGGCTGATGCTTAGGTGGGTTGGTATGTTTTAATATATATTATAAGAACCACACAATGGAACTTCTGTGGGTCATTTCACCCTTGTGGTGCACACAGCTCATAGGATCTGCTGTATACTGAGCCTAACAGCTAACATTCTAAAAGCAGTGCTTATGGACAGGCTCTCCTAAGTAGATCAGTAAAGGGCAAGTGGCGGGTGCTAAAGCAAGTCACACCATGACCAGATTAGTGAGGTAGGAATGATCGACAGAGGTTGTTGGTTTCTAATTATAAATATAAGAGTTAGATAGGAAGATGTTTCGTTAATTCCCAGTCTGTGAAACTATGATTCTACACTTCTACAGTACTTATCTACTGTATTCAATATTCTCTTGTGGAATCTGCTCCTTAATCACTGTTGGACTTGGGTGTCTGGGACACTCCTGAAAACTATAGACCAGGAATGTTCATAAAGTAGGTTGGGATCTACCAGTAGACCTTTAGATGGTTATCATTAGATCTCAAGACACTGTCCACAAACAGCTACATTTTCTCATCGTGTTGAGTTGAAATATTTAAGTAATACTTTTCATGGAGCAGAATTCTAACATTGCTTTTATGGATGTAGATCATAATGGGGCAACATCACTAAAAGTAGACCCCGCATTAGTAAATGATGGGCACTCCTGCCATAGACCATCAGCCAGCTCATCAGTCTATGTCTCCTCCTCACTTCACTTATATTCTTTATTTTCCTACTATCATGAATCCTTCCCTTCATTTCTCCTCTTTAGGAAATGACTATGGGATAGGCACACAAAGCAAAATAGCGGGGTCACAAGCAGGGTCCATGAACACCTGGGCTCAGATGGAGTTTTCCTGGTGGGCCAGTCTGATGCTTTCCTTCACTACAGTATTCATTGGAGCAGGATGAAATCCAAAATAGCTCTAATTCCACCACTGAAAGGGACATCGTTCACTGTTCCCTTTTTTGAGGCCAGTGCACACAATAAATTGTGGTGCGGATAAAGAATTTTGTGTGAAAACACATTATTTTGATGTGCGTACACCAGTTTTCTAAAAGCACACACACAATCCCGAAAAGTGTGCGCAAAAGAAATGTTTTGCACACATGGCCAAGAAGAAATTAAAGGGAACATTGACCTCATCCCACATCTTCAACCTGCGACTCTTGCAGAGAGCAAGCAGGGGGGTTTTTTTTGCATAAGAAATATGGCTATTCTCTCCATAAAGAACATGTTGTTCAATTTAAAGTTTGAACTGGGACCTTTGATGCTATTATTAAGGACCGCCTAATTAAAGGCTGTGCCAGAAATGTGAATATGTTCATGATGCAACCTGAGAAGCCATTTTGCATTCCTGGGTAATGTTTTTAAGTTCCTCTAAAGCTTTCAAAAGGTCAATTGTACAAAATACTGTCTGTTATTTATAGATCTAGTTAATTGGCTAATAAGCCTGCAGTCAAATATACCATCTGCCCCTGTACCCACTTACCAATAAAACTCAGTAAATGGATGAGAAGCTTTTGTAGGTATCGGCGCCTGCTGTCATTTGCAAAACATTCCCAAGAGCCCTTAATGATCCTTCATTTCAAACTCAGATGTCTTATCTAAACCGCTTTATTGCTGCAAATTACAGGGTGTTCTGTTCCAGCTGGTTTGCTTTACAAGCCCTAACCCAAGATATAAGGTCAGGATTCTGGTGACGACTGATATTAGCAAACATGCAGTTTCCTACAGTCTATTGGTGGAACAGCTAGAATGGCTCCTGCACATGGTTTTTTTTTGGCTCTGGATAGAAAAGGCATTTCCTTAGCCCCAGGGGGCTCTTTGACACCAACAATAAATATACAGTAAAAAAGAAATTACATTGATATCATGGATGAGCTTTTTTTCCCCTCCAACTCTAGCTGAGTTTGCATCCTTGCATTGAGCTGGAGCTTAAGAGGTGGTGGGTCACAGAATCAGATTGTCCCACATAATATAAGCAGGGCTACTGTTCTACACCATCCAGTCCCGGACTGGCAATCTGTAGGTCAGTGATCCCCAACCAGTAGCTCATGAGCAACATGTTGCTCTCCAACCCCTTGGATGTTGCTCCCAGTGGCCTCAAAGCAGTAGCTGGGTCCAAAAGGTTGGGGATCCCTGCTGTAGGTTCTGGCAAATGCGAGAGGGGCTGCTATACAGCTCCATAGAAAGTTACCATATAGTGGGCTGTTGGGGGGCTGTTTGGGCCTCTGTGTACTTGGAATGACGGGGCCTATTTTGACTCCCAGTCCAGGCCTGTGACACCATCTCTAAGGGTGACCATAGACGGCATGACTTTTTAAAGTTATTTTCACTATCGTAAGACCAAGCTTATCCTGAAACGATCATTTAAATGTACGATTTGTCCATCAACTAAAAAGACCGTTTGAAGGGACTCTGCAAACAATTGGACAATAGATAGATTTCACTGTGATCGATGAAAATTATCTAACCTTACATACCGATTTTCTGACGGATGTTGGAAGAAAGGTCATTCGATTCACCCTATCCTTTAGTTTGTAAACTCTAATTTGTAGGGCCCTCTAATCCTAGTGCTACTCTGTAACCCTTGTCTGTTATCCACCATTTATTCACTGTTTGTTATAACTGAGGTAAAGCACTGCGTATCTTGTCAGCGCTATATAAATAAATGATGATGATGATGATGCACGATCATTCAGATGTCCACTAACCTCGCAATAATTCACAACGGAAAAAAAAAATCTTAACATCTATGGCCACCTTAACCCTGGGTCTGTCCTGTCTAGGAAAGTACCTACGAGGGAGATTACAGTAGGGGTAGAATTTATATAATCTATACAATATTGGTAGAATACAAGGAGCTGAGTTCTATTAGTAATTTTCATTGGAATTAGGGATGGGCGAATTTGACCCGTTGCTTTTCGCCAAAAATTCGCCGGTGGTGAAATGTCGCAGACGCCCATTAAAGTCTATTGTAAAGTCTTTGTTGTCTTTTTTTTTTTTTTTTTGACGCACGACACCATACAAGTCTATGGACGTCATTTTTTCGGCGAAACAAGGCGAAAAAACGTGCCCATCCCTAATTGAGATCAAATACTTTAGCTTCTCATTTAGCACCAGTAACAAATGACTTCATTATCTTAGAACAGGGCTGTCCAACTGGCGGCCCGCGGGCTGCATGCGGCCCGCGACCCCCCCTCATGTGGCCCTCCACATCAAAGTCCGCCTGCTGTGTCTGTTTACCATATGTAAACTTTAAAAGGTATCACTGCAGAGATTAACTGGTCCCTGCATTGTCTAAACCTTTAAATTCAGACTAATCCCCTGTATTGTTCACACCTGTGATCCCCCTGTATTGTTCACACTTGTGACACCTCTATTGTTCACTCCCCTAAAGACTAAACTGTTCACACCTGAGACCCAGACTGAAACTGCCCACATTGTTCACCTGTTCACACTTTATACAAAATGCTAATGGAGCCCCAGCACTGTGTCACTGTATGTAGTACATATCAGACTGCTCCTGATTCCTGTCTCCTGCTCTGTTCTGCCTTCCATATGCTCCTATGTGTGTCTCATACTTTGGTATTTGTTCTGGGGGTTTGTTAGCATTTGAAAATTATTGTTAGTGGCCCCTAAGGTGTTTAGTCATATGCTGGGGTACTGTATTATACACAGGGGAGGAGGAGGCATATGGATTTATGGGTATGTCTTAATATGACTTAACTTTTTTCACATATGAGTGACATCCTTGCCAGGACAGGCACAAGGTAGTTTGGCTCCCTAGGCAAGAGCTTCAATCAGTGCCCCCTGTCCTGCATTACCATTTCCCTCCTTACCATGATGGTTTTTAAATAAAGAGAGCAAGAAAATGTACAACACTTTTTCATTTATATTACTGCCCCCTGTACCTGTGCAAGTTCAGCAGCCATCCATCATACAGCCCTCCTGCAGCCATCATATTGCCCCATTCTTTACCTGTGTCAGCAGCAGCCAAAAATAAATCTGATCACATCATATTGCCCCCAGTATTTAGTTACCTGTGACAGCGCCCAGCAGCAACAGCACCAGCAAACATATGGGCCCCAAATCTGTACGTGGCTGTGCCAGCAGGAAGCTTCACACTTTACAGTCATAGAAAGAAAGTCTTCAGTTCAGTGCAACTGTGCAAGGCTGAGAGCAGCGAGAGTCACACCAAGCAGCCCCCCAGCTCTCTGCCTCTCTCTGTCATCCGCACAGAAGGAGCTATTACTTGCTGGCAAGAGGGGGAAGGTGAAATAGATGGATTCCACCCAACTGGGTGACCATGATTACTGAAACAAATTTTTAAATAACCGCTTGAAAAAAGTGCGCCCCTCAATGATGGCGCCCTATACTGCCGCCTACTCTGCCTACCCCTAGTTCCAGCCCTGATCCCTGCAGTGAGCACCAACCATTTGGTTTTTTGGTGTGCTATTAATGTGGACATGGTCTTGCGGTAACATGGGTGTGGTTTAAAGTGGGTGTGGTCTAAAAACAGGGAGTGGCTAACACTGGCTTCCGTTATCGGCCCTCCACAATGTAGATTGGAAAAATGCTGGCCCTCTGTAACATAGAAGTTGGACAACACTGGCTTAGAATATCCTTCCAGTCTTATAGTGATCAGTTCCCTCAGCTCTGCCTATTATATGGAAAGGAATGCTTGTTTGGTTTTCTGCTGTGTTATTTTCCATTCTTGGCTACTCTATGCTCTAGAATAGACATATGGTGTCTTCGTAAAACAGAACATATTCACAAGCCTCATGCTACACACATAGAACTGCCTTAACATACCAAGATTGAGAGGCTTTAACTCTCACTAAAGGAATCCTAGACGGAGATATGCAAATTGCTGGTTCGTCTCTTCAGCATATGTTGGCCGAGATCAGTGGGCCTCCATGTAAGTTAGTTTGAGAAATGCAAAGGCCTTTGGTGTACTGGATAGGGTTGCCACATTTTCCTGTCCTACCAGGGGTAGGAGCTGACATCATAGGGAGTGACTGTGATGTCAGCGGGTGAGGTGATAATGTTGTGGGAAAGGTTTATGATGTAGCAATTGTCAATTTGCTGATCACCTTGTCAATCAAAAGGGAATTTTAAAAACTGGGCAGGCAGTTTTGATCTGGACCGTTCTGAAATCAAATGTGTCCTGGTCAAATCTGGATGGGTCGCAACCCTAGTCCTAGATATTCCTGGAAGCCCAATATGAAGGTAATTTTGGGTAAGATTAGGGGTGTACAATTGTTTACGGTCAATGGCCATTGGTTCAGATAACCTTAACATAGGCCCATATAGTTGTGACTCTAAGAATCCAGGCCAGAGACAGGTGTGCTGGTTATTACATCTGGGTATTTGCTGGCCTTAGTTTATGACTGATAATGATTATTAAAAATTGTGTTTACAGACAAAAATGTAGGGGCGGTTAGTGACTTGTTTAGTTAATCAGAGAGCTATGGATGGGCCAGTTTTTAGAGTTGAAATCTAGTGAATGGAGTTTAGAAATAATAATTCTAGTCCAGCGGAACCAATCATCTTGCAGGAACAAATCCTATAGACCTCCCTTCCAACTCCCTGATTTATCTGCAATGGTACAAAACAGTTGCATATATTGTAGAACCTGCCCTAAAGATTGATGGGTGGGGAGTCTTAGGAGTGAGAAAATGATATATTTCTGTCCCGTAACCTCAGTGACCCTCTGTCCCCATTCCGAGTGTTTAACAAGGTCAGTGGAAGGATAGCGGCAGTCACAACATTGTCCCGGGGCTGCAGCAAATGACCTCTTGTTATTATGGAAACCTGATCAAGGGGCCTCAGGGATCTTCCTATGATTGTGTTTGTTTTATGAGATGTAGAAATTGGCTGACCGTGATTTTCACCAACAGGTATCTGTCAGCACTAAAATACTTTCTCTCTGACTCATGGGTTCATGTCTCAGCGGAGTCAAATGCCGGCTACACGCCACGAGATACCTGGGCCAGTTCTGTGAACTTTCTGATGATCTGGCTGATCCCTCAAAAGTAGCAGATAATTGCTTTGGAATGAGGCAGATTCCATCTGTTAGTAATCCCTTTGACCATCACAGGGCCATACAAATAACCCTAAAATTGCATAGAATAAATCTTGACACTATTTTTTAGTACATGTAGGGCAGTCTCATGATCTGACCAATATCTGAAAATCGAATTGTCCGATGCACCATATACGCCATTGTGCTGGACATAAACAGATTAGGAAATGAGGAGGAGCCACGGCTACAACAAAATGCGGCTCTATGACCCCATGTATGGTATCTGCCTGTTCATCCCTAGGGACAGATGAAATGACCTGTGAGTAGGGTTCAACATAGACCAAAACACATTTTTCTTCGGCACACCACTTACTTTCTTTCCATAGGGTGCATTCAACTCCTCAGGCTACTTCCAAGCCAATTTCTCATACAAGAATTCCCATAGGGAGGAAGAACACCAGACACTTGGCTTTGCTTTTTAGAACATTTATTCCAGCAGATTTGGCACAAGCTTTCGGGGTCAACCCCTTCCTCAGGTGCACCTCGAAAGCTTGTGCCAACTCTGCTGGAATAAATGTTCTAAAAGGCAAAGCCAAGTGTCTGGTGTTCTTCCTCCCTATGGGAATTCTTCTGTGAGTAGGGTTGCCACCTTTTCTGGAAAGAAATACTGACCTTCCTATATATTTATCTGTTTTCCCGATTAATAAGATTGGGATCAACCGCCATGCCGGCAAAATACCGGCCATGTGGCAACCCTACCTGGCTTTGCAATGTTCCGTTGTATATTTACCTGTGCAGCTGACTAACCTTTCTTCTCTCCTGTTATTGCAGGTCTCCAGACTTCATCAGGAAATGATCGGGAGGATTTCTTGCACTTATATTTGCTTCGTTTTTGGCGTTTTTTTACACAGTGAAATAAATGTAATGATTAATAATTCAAATAAAGCATTCATCTGAATTTTGCATACCCTACTGAATAGCAAAAATACAGTTCCTCCCACTGATTCCAATGGGAATGCTGCCAGTAACTCTGGGCTTGAAAGTCCACTCATTGCCCAACTGTATAGTTCCTGGGGGGCAGAGTAAGTTGTGAGCAGAGGGCCCCCTGGTGGGGAGTAGAGGAAGCGAGTGTGGGGCTGACTCCAGGTCAGAGCTTTGTTTGCCCCTCAAACTCTCATTGAATGATGTTTCAAGCCATGATTTAGATTAGGAATGCACTGAATCCACTATTTTGGATTCAGCCGAAACCCCAAATCCTTTGCGAAAGATTTGGCCGAATACAGAATCCGAACCCTAATTTGCATATGCAAATTAGGGGTGAGAAAATTGTTACTTCCTTGTTTTGTGATTAAAAAGTCACGCAATTTCCCTCCCCACCCCTAATTTGAATATGCAAATTAGGATTCAGTTTGGCCGGGCAGAAGGATTCTCCCCAGACCCTCAGCTCAGGGGAGCAGACAATCCGTGCAAAGAAAAATGGAAGGTTTAGGGCACACTGGAAACCACATGTAGATCAGACCAAAATTATTGGTTAAAAAGTAGAACAATATTTATTCAAACATTCATCTCAAGCCTTACGCGTTTAAGTGTTCAATGGACACGTTTACATTCGTAATCCCTTCTTTAGCCCTCGATTTCTCCATATTCATCATTCACTTTTAAATCACAGAACATTTGCACAACAAGAAGCCCACACGTCCTAGTTAAGGGATTGGTTAACCTTTAATTTAACTTTTAGTATGTCCATGAATGGGTGATTCAATTGACCTTCATTTTTAGTTTTTAAATTATTTGCTGCCTTCTTCTGACTCTTGCTTTCAAATGGGGGTCACTGACGCCATCAAAAAAACAAAACAAATGGTCTGTAAGGCTACAAATGTATTGTTGTTGCTGCTTTTTATTACTCATCTTTCTATTCAGGCCTCTCCTATTCATATTCCAGTCTCTTATTCAGAGTAATGCATGGTTGCTAGGGGAATTTGAACCCTAGCAAACCGATTTCTGAAACTGCAAGCTGAAAAGCTGCTGAACAAAAAGCTAAATAACTCAAAAACAACAAATTCTAAAAAATGAAAAGAAATTGTCTCTGGATATCACTTTATACATCATACTAAAAGTTGACTCAAAGGTGAACAACCCCTTTAAAGGAGAACTAAACCCTAAAAATGAATATGGCTAGAAATTTAATATTTTATATACTGAACTTATTGCACGAGGCTAAAGTTTGAGCTTGTCAATAGCAGCAATGATCCAGGACTTCAAACTTGTCACAGGGGGTCACCATCTTGGAAAGTGTCTGTGACACTCACATGCTCAGTGGGCTCTGATTGGCTGTTGAGAAGCTAAGCTTAGGGCTCGTCACTAATTATCCAGCAGAAAATGAGCTTCCCCTGTAATATAAGCTGATGCTACAGGTTTGCTGATTATTAAATTCTGATGCTAATTGCACTGGTTTCTGTGCTGCCATGTAGTAATTATCTGTATTAATTACTAATCAGCCTTATATTGTGACATTTCTATTCTATGTGTACTGTATATTGTGAGTGGGTCCCTAAGCTCAGTAAGTGACAGCAGCACAGAGCATGTGCAGTGAATCGGCAGAAAAGAAGATGGGGAGCTACTGGGGCATCTTTGGAGACAGATCTTTACTGTTAAAGGGCTGTGGTTGCCTTGGGCTGGAACAGAAGCACAAAACATAATGTACAACATTTCTACCTACTTCTTTAGTTAGGCTTTAGTTCTCCTTTAATTTGTGCCTTTGTATCACATTACTCCTTCCTTAAAGGGCACCTGTTGGTCAGAAATATTATCAATGGTGTAGACTAATAGAGCCCACAATCCGGTTGGTGGTAACAGTAGTTTTTTTTTTTTTGCAAAATTTCACCCCACCAGCGCTAGGCCGCCCGCACTGAAGGGATCGCCCATTACGAGCGGCCATGTTGGAGCACATGCTTGCACATAATGAGTGAGTGCCACGACTTGCTCATTATGGGCAGGACATCAGTAGTAATCATTTGTGAATGGGCTCTGACTGACATGGCCGGGAGCTCCCTCCCAGTGCGAATGTCCTAGTGCTGGTGGGGGGGAATTAAAATAAAACTACTATTACCCCCAACTGCATTGTGGACTCTTATTAGTCTACACCTTTGGTTAGGGATAATATATTTGCCTAAAACGTGCCCTTTAGCACCAACAACCTTTTAATCCTACACCCTCTGTATCCATCAACCCACTTATAACCTTCTTCTTTGGCCTCGTCTCTAGTGGAAGAGCTAAAGGGTTTCCATGTTGGGGATAAGGACATGGATGGAGCAGTTGCACTCTAGCACAGGGGTCCCCAACTGCTGGCACAGTCCTGAACTGAACCGTATATTTAACAAGGCGCCGTGAATTGGACGACGACCCCTCCCCGACCCCTACTGACCCCCCCGGTCCTTATTGATAAAGTTTCTCTTCCGCTATGTAGTCGACATTCCAAACAGAAACAGCAACAAAAGCACAATCTTGAGTTTAGAACAGTCTTTATTGTTTATACAAAACAATGGAAATCTGTTTACAATAAATTACCCGCATGTTACTCTTTATATTCAGCACCTTATTAGTCAGATATCAAGGAATGGAAGTCTGTTGTGTGAAAGAGAGGCTGGCGCCATTGAGCTCTCACTGTAGCACTGACTGCATTCTGGCTTTGTTTACAAACTGGGAGACCCAAAACTACTTACAGGGAAATACAGTGGGCTCTCCTCTGGGCTCACAATTAGGGGCAGATTTATCAAAGGTGGAAGTGAAAATTCTAAATAAAAAAATTAGAATTTTGAGCTAATTTTTGTGTACTTCGACTAGGGAATAGTCCAAATTATATTCAAATTTGAAATAAATTCTAAAATAAATTCTAAAACCTGCTGTTTTAGCCTATGGGGGACCTCCTAGAACCTATTTGGAGTCAATTGGATGACTTTTATTCAAATTCGATTGAATGCGCTATTACTTCAATTCGTATGATTCGAGTTCGGATGAATTCGAACGAATATGGACTATTCACCCGCAAAAAAAACTTAATTTTTTTTAAATAAATTTTGGTTGGTCTTTTTAAATCCGAATTTCGAAGTTTTTTAAGTTCGAAATTTGACCCTTGATAAATATGCCCTTTGGGGGCAGATTTGTCAAAGTTCGAGGTGAATTTTCGAATTGAAAAAATTTGAATTTCAAGCTATTTTTCTGTACCTCGACTAGGGTATAGTCCAAATTCGATTCGAATTTGAAAAAAAATCTAAAATTCGAAATGTATCATGTACTGTCTCTTTAAAAATTTGACTTCAACCATTCGCCATCTAAAACCTGCCAAATTGCTGTTTTAGCCTATGGGGGACCTCCTAGAACCTACTTGGAGTTAATTGGTGGACTTTGAAAAGTTTTTTTTGGGAAATTCAATCGAATGCGTTGTTACTTTAATTCTTATGATTCAAATTTGGCCGGATATGGACCTGTTTGATCGAAAAGGGACCTATTTGGCCAAAAACAAACAACTTAATTTCGGTTGGTCTTTTTGAATTCAAATTTCAAAGCTTTTCAAATTCAAAAGTCGACCCTTGATAAATATGCCCCTAGGTTGGGGTTCTGCAGAGCAGTAGATGGATGAGGAAGTGATTGAAGGCATAGAAGAGCAAGAAGAAAGGTTATTGTTAATCCACAACTTTGAGCACCTACTGTATATATTGTCCCTGGTCCTTATGCAAGTGTTGGACTTCTTATTATGCTTGATTGCATTATTGTATCATTATATGACTTTCAGTCAGTTATCATTATATGACTTTCGCTACAGTTATCTGTAGCAGATTAGTTTAGCACCAAAACACATTATTTGGGTTATTTCCATTTATTTTATAGGAATTAGAGATTGCCAACTCCAGGACCCTAAGTGAGGCTAACAGGCTTAATCCAGTTAGGTAAATATACAAGTAGTGGTGTATTTGCAAGACTAAGACTGTGCACATGCTCAGTGTGGTCTGGGCTGCTTAGGGATCGTCATAAACAAAGCTGCTTGAGTTCTGCATGGCTGGGAAGTAAGGTGGGGGCTCCCCCTGCTGTTCATAAGTATGATTGTTTCCCTGCAGAGCAGTTAGGGACCATCTGACAATTCCTATCCACAGCAGTAAATGAAGGGAGAATTTCACTGCATACAGTCAGGTTTCTTTTAAAAACTGTACACATTTTTTAATTAAAGTATATTGGAGATAGGTTTCTTTTTCATTAAAGAATGTAAAAATTGGATTTTATTTTTTTATTAAGGCGGGGGCTCCCCCTGCAGTTCATAAGTATGATAGTTTCCCTGCTCAGCAGTTAGGGACCGTCTGACAATTCCTATCCACAGCAGTAAATGAAGGGAGAATTTCACTGCATACAGTCGGGTTTCTTATAAAAACGGTACACATTTTTTAATTAAAGTATATTAGAGATAGGTTTCTTTTTCATTAAAGTAAAAATTGGATTTTATTTGTTTTGCCTTTATATGCCCTTTAAAGACTAGGAGAATAAAGAGGTTGCGTGAGGAGAGGAGGACTAATAGTTTGGAAAGTGGGCCCGTGATCTAAGGTTTTCTGGTGGGCCCCTGACATCCCAGTCCGACACTGTGGTACTTGGATCATGGAGTTGCCGTTCCTATCACCAGGACACCACTGAGTGAATCCATGAACATCTTCTGAGGGTTTCTGTGGAAGAAAAGATCAGTGCATATTCCCTGTGTCACAGTACATTATTCGACCTGGAGGATATTTCTGATTTCCACCGAATTTATGTAAACAATTTCCAGACAGTTAACAAGGTTGAAGGACTATTTATGTACAATGTGGACCAATGGCTGTTGCCTTGTTGGACAAGACTTGGAGCACACAGTTGATTTAACAATCTTGAACATCATTCAGGGGCTTATCTTGTCTTTGGACTAAACTCCTGGCAAATCGACTCATGGCCTGTGACCTCACTTCAGTACTGTCCGACTCCTCGGCCACCACAGCTCGCTCAGCCACGCTGGGATTGGAGTAAGTCTGTGGGTAAGGCACCGGCTATGAGCCATAGGGGTCCCGCTCCACTTCATAAACGTCCTCTGGGTCATAGATTTGATAAGTGTTATGTGGCAACTGGACCACAGGAATGTCTTGATCATGATCCGTGGGATCACCGTATCCACCTTTAAACCGCCACCACCAGAAACAGCCACATTATTAGTGCACAAGGAAAGGATATACATAGCATATGGCATATACAGTGTACATAGGTTTAAATACTGTATTTACAACACTGAACACTGAATACACTGAACACATATTGACGTAAAAAAAAAAGGAAATATATAAAAATGGCAAACCGTCACCAGGAACGCAGAATACAAAAATAGACTTTACATTGATGTGCCGGCTCACTGGGTCTTGCTGGGCTGCATTCTTCACTTATTCACTTGGAAAGGGGGATGTATTTGGGGTCAAGGGCTTCAGATACATACAGTACAGAATTGGCTCCAATGTATAAAAAAAAGGCAACACATTTTAATTAATGTATAAAGGCTGGAGTGACTGGATGTGTAACCTAATAGCCAGAACACTACTTTCTGCTTTGCAGCTCTCTTGGTTTCCACTGATTGGTTACCAGGCAGTAACCAATCATAACTATTATCATAACTATCTGCTTTTGAATCTGAGCTGAATACTGAGGATCAATTGCAAACTCACTGAACAGTTATGTCCCATGTGGCCCCCCTTATAGTCACTGACTAACTCAGAGTTAGAGAGCTGAAAAGCAGGAAGTAGTGTTCTGGCTATTATGTTACACATCCAGTCACTCCAGCCTTTATACATTACACTTTTGGCTAACTAACTATATTAGAAACATTTTTTATTTTGCACAGCCTACTTATTTACCCAGTTTTTATTTTAACACTGAACAATTCCTTTAACATAACTATGGGGCTGTTTTGCCTTGAGCTAAGTCATATGGCATCACATGGGCATTTGCCACCATCAGAATCACAATGATGTAAATAGGGATATATCGGGATGCACCGAATCCACTATTTGGGATTCAGCCGAATCCCCGAATCCTTGGTGAAAGATTCAGCCGAATACCGAACCAAATCCTAATTTGCATATTCAAATTTGCATATGCGAATCAGGGGCAGGAAAAGAAACAGTGGAAAAAATTCTTCTTTTGTGACGGAAAGTCACGTGATTGCCCTACCCGCCCCTAATTTACATATGCAAATTAGGATTTAGATTCGGGTTTGGCCTAGGGTTGCCACCCGGCCTGTATTTTTGCCAGTATAACACCTGCCCGTGCCGGTATTACAAATTTAATGGTAATGTAGCTGCCGGTAATTTGTAATACCCTTAACAAAAGCTCTTGCCCCCCGGTAGAAACTTCCATTTTCTTCGTCTTCTGGTGATGTGGCCCTGCCCCCCTTTTGCGGCATGACCACCTGTTGGTCCACCCCTTTTTGCATCACGGTCCGCCCCTTTAGTTCCCGCCCCCTCCACTGGCCGGTAATTTTTTTTTAAAAGGGTGCCAACCTTAGTTTGGCTAGGCACAAGGATTCGTCCGAATCTGAATCCTGCTGAGAAAGGCCGAATCCTGGCCGAATCCCGAATCGAATCCTGGATTCGGTGCATCCCTAATATATATAATCACTACTGAACTCACTACTCTAGGACTGGAGGAATGCCAAAGGGGCTAGCGTAAGTTCTGCACAATCAAATGGCAGTAGGTCTGAATGCACAACTGTGGGCAAACAAAATTTAGCAACTATTTTAGGAAATGAGCCCCAAAGACTGTTGGGGTATATTTATCAAAGAGTGAAGTTAGAGATCGCCACAGTCCTCTAGAGTGAAATTCCGCCACTATCCATTCATTTCTATGGGATTTTTAAAACAGTATTTATCAATGGGTGAAAGTGAAAGTTCATCCTTTGATAAATATGCCTTTCAAAGTCCCATAGAAAGAATGGAGAGTGGCGGAATTTCACTCTAGAGGACAGTGGCGATCTCTAACTTCACTCTTTGATAAATATACCCCATTGTCTAGTCTCAGATTCATAGGAGCTTATAGGGAATGTGGGGTTTTAATGGCACAGCTACATACAGAGAAGAACAATTCAGGCCACAGATAAAGCTATTCTCTCCACCTACTGTATATAATACTGTACAGATAAAGGAAAATGTTTCCCCTTTACTATAAAAAATATATCCCAGACTGCTTCTTGTTCCTAAATAAAGTTCTTCCTGCAAAGTGTAGGTCTTGTTATGGGAGACACTAAGGGGCAGATTTATCAAAGGTCGAGGTGAAGTTTCGAATTGAAAAACTTTGAATTGAATAATCCAACTTCGATTTGAATTTGAAAGAACATGGAAAATTCGAAGGTCAATTTTTTTGAAGTACTGTCTTTTTAAAACTTCAACTTCGACAATTTGCCACCTAAAAGCTGCCGAAGTGCTGTTTTAGCCTATGGGGGACCTCCTAGAACCTGTATGGAGGCAATTGGGGGAGTTTGAGAGATCGAAGTTGGAAGTTAAAAAAACTTTGAATCGAAGTACGATCGTGCGATTCGAAGAAGGTCGAATTTGGCCCACTTCGACCCCAAAAAACTTTGACCTCCATTCAGTTGGTCTTTTTGAATTCGAAGTTTTTTTTACTTCGACCTTTGATAAACATGCCCCTAAGTTTTAGATTTATCAAAGGTCAAGGTGAATTTTCGAATGAAAAAAATTTGAATTTCGAGCTATTTTTTGTGTACTTCTAATATGGGAATAGTCCAAATTAGATTTGAATTTGAAAAAAATTCAAAAATTTGAATAACGATATTTATCATGTACTGTCTCTTTAAAAATTCTACTTCGACCATTGGCCATCTAAAACCTGCCGAATTGCTGTTTTAGCCTATGGGGGTCCTCCTAGAACTTATTTGGAGTCAATTGTTGGACTTTGAAAAATTTAAGGTTTTATTTGGGAAAAACTTCCAATCGAATATGGACCTATTTGATCGAAAACAGACTTATTCGAAGTTTTTTCAATTTGAAATTCGACCCTTGATAAATCTGCCACTAAGGGGCAGATTTATCAAAGGTTGAATTTCGAGTTTATGGGAGTTTCTAAAAACTTCCAATAATTCCCATAAACTCGAAATTTGAAAAAAAATCGACCAATCGAAATATATTAAAAAAAAAACAAACGGGTGAATAGGATCGAGCTGTAAATCTGAATCAAATTCGAATTGAATTCGATTCGAGGTTTTTCACTTGAAAAATTTTTTTCAAAGTCCACCAAATGGCTCCAAATTGTAGGAGGCCCCCTATAGGCTACAACAGCAATTCGGCAGGTTTTAGATGGCAAATTGTCAAATTTGATTTCTTAAAGGGACAGAACTTGATAAATTTCAAATTTTTAATTTCACATTTTTTTTTTAATTCAAATCGAATTTGGACTATTCCCTAGTCAAATTACACTAAAATAAACTCGAAATTCAAATTTAAAAATTCGAATTTTAAATTCGACCCTTGATAAATCTGCCCCTAAGTTTTACGTTGTGTACAGTTCTATGGCATTGCACCCAGGCCAATCATAAAATGCAGACCAAAAGCAATTATACTAAAAACATTGTATTAATGCCCAGACAGGGAGGGGGTTAAACCAGTACTATGGGTAAAAGACCCCCCAATATTCTTGAAAGGAACATCTTGCGGTTGGTTGTTATAAACTGTCAGTTCAACTCTTTGAAGTCTATTAAAGGTATTGGCGGTGTCTCTGACTAGTTCCGACATGTGTGTGATATTTAGCCAAGGGCCGGTACCGCAGTCACAGGCTTGTTCCTCAGGGCTGGTAGTCATTGTAAGGGATTAAGCCTTCTCATTGCAAATGGGCAAAGAATGGAGAGAGACGAGGAGAGCCGAAAGAGACAAGGGCAAAGAGAAAAACACAGATATCAGTACATAAACATCAATACACTTACGACAGACGCACATAATAATATAATACACAAAAGCCATGAATATCTTGTAAATTATATCCTTAGAAAAGGTGAGTTCTGATGTCATCAGTTATAAACGGTGAGTTCTGATGTCATTTCTGTCACATGACTCACTGAAACTTGTGTATTATAATAAATAAAGTACCTCATGTTGCAAAATATGAGGATATTAGAAGTTACCTCGGAGTTTCATGACCTGTATAAAAACACTCGACCTTCGGCCTCGGTAACTTATAATATCCTTATATTTTACAAGAGGCGGTACTTTATTCACTATATAATCCCTGCTAGATGCCTGCTGTATTCTACATGTATCACATATTTATAATATAACAGTAGGCGGGATTCTGAAATCTTAATTCTGATTATTCCTGGTGGAATCATAATCTGATACCTGCCTCTATGCCTGAAGTTCTATCAACAGGGCATGAATGTGCAGCAATGACATATACATTATATATATATATATATACATACAGGTATAGGATTCATTATCCGGAAACCCATTATCTCCCATTGACTCCATTATAAACAAATACCGGTAACCCATATATTTCCGTAATTTGGATCTACATACCTTAGTTCTACTAGAAATTCATTTAAACATTAAATAAACCCAATAGGCTGGTTTTGCTTCCAATAAGGATTAATTATATCTTAGTTGGGATCAAGTACAAGCTACTGACTTATTATTACAGAGAAAATGCTTTTTAAAAATTTGGATTATTTGATTATAATGGAGTCTATGGGAGATGACCTTTCCATAATTTGGAGCTTTCTGGATAATGGGTTTCCGGATAATGGATCCCGTACCTGAACTTGATCCGAACTAAGAAATAATCTTTATTGGAAGCAAAATCGTCCTATTGGGTTTATTTAATGTTTACGTGATTTTCTGGTAGACTTAAGGCATGAAGATCCAAATTATGAAAATATCCGTTATCAGGAAAACTCCAGGTCTCAAGAATTCTGGATAATAGGTCCCATACCTGAATGTATATATATATATATATATATATATATATATATATATATATATATATATATATATATATATATATATATATATACTGGTTGGGAAGTTGAAAAAGTGCTGGATGTTCATCTTGCTCTAGTCTTGCCATTTTGTTCCTATCAACATCTTGCTCTACTACAAATACTATAATATACAAATATAAAAATACTATAATATACAAATACTATGCCTCACATTTTCTAGCTATATCTGTATCTCCAAGGGGCTTCTGCCATGTTCTGGGCCATGAGGGCTGAATCTATTCCTGCTGCCAATCAAAAGAAAACTCCTTTCAAGCCTGTCCTGAACAATTGGACTCTTAAGGGGCCGATTTAGCAAAGGTCAAGGTGAATTTTCGAATGAAAAAAAATCTGAATTTCGAGTTATTTTTGTGTACCTCGACTAGGGAATAGTCCAAATTCGATTTGAATTTGCAAAAAATTTATTCGCTATCTAAAACCTGCCAAATTGCTGTTTTAGCCTATGGGGGACCTCCTAGAACCTACTTGGAGTCAATTGGTGGACTTTGAAAAATCTTTTTGGGAAAAACTTTGAATCGAATTCGATCGAATACGCTATCAATTCGATTTGTACCATTTGAATACGGACCTATTCGATCAAAAACTGACCTATTCGACCAAAAAAAAAAAACTTCGACTTAATTTCAGTTGGTCTTTTTGAATTCGAATTTCCAAGTTTTTTCAATTCTTGATAAATATGCCCCTCATTCTTTGTGGGTGCTGTAACTTTAATACAAATCCAGGTTCTTTGTAGCAAATAAAGTGGTGCTCTATGTGGGACTCAGGAGGTTCCATACACATCATGGTTATAATTCCAGCGCCACTGCCCAAATAATACGTTTATTTGTCTGCAAACATAGCTGTGAGTGTTAATCAGAGACCCTCTAATCTACTGTCATTTACAGCAGGGTTTTTAATAAAAAAGATCACATTTTTATATGATATCGAGTTTTTAAAAGAACAATGGGGTTGTTTGCTCTGCTTTGGCAACAGTTCAGTGCCTAGCCCTGCTATAGCTATGTCCTTACAACTAAGAGGAGAATTTGGTTCAGTTTTCCCTCATGCAAAATAACACAGTTACCCAAACTGAGAACCACAAGACATTTAATAAACAAACCGATTAATATTAGAATATACTGGCTTTTCACTGGTTTCAGACTTTGTAGTTTAACCACAGAAAGAGAAGCAGTAAATATAAGGGTACGGTATACTCTGCTATGTTGTTTGGAGGGTTTGGGATAAAGTAGACGTAATGACAAACGATGGCAAAGACCCAGAGACAAGGACACAACACAACAGATCTGCTTTCCATTTGGAACGTCCAATAGATCCTTCTCTGAACAAGTGACCTACTCGAAGATTATCGCAACATCTTCATATCAGCTGCAGTGCCATAAGTGTATAGAGAACACTGGGGCAGCGCTATGGTTCTGTACCAGGGTGCACAGTGAATTAATATAATGAGAACCTTTGGCATCTGCAATTCAAAACTCACCTTCAACCCCATATCCAGCACAAGAGGCAGGGTCACAGTATCCGGGTTGGCCAGTAGAACCCGTGGAACCAGGAATTCCCTGTGGACCTGGCAGTCCTCTTTGTCCTGGTTGCCCGGCTGGGCCCTGGCTACCAGTTCTTCCCTCACCTGGTGGTCCTGCATGAGAAAATAATCATTTAATGGCATCTATTTCCTTACGGAGCAGCAATGTTTCCAAAGTAACTATGGCGCACATCTGCATTACATTCCAGTTGGCTGGACAGAGCTGTTATTCAGGTGCAGAGAACTGTGGCCGTTGGGTATCTGCAGGGGTACATACCAGTGTATCCAGCTTGATAAACAGGGGTACCACCTGCCCATTATTCTACCGGCCTTGATACCAATATTAATAATAAAGTAACAGGAAGGCAAGTGCTATTAATTCTTTAGTATTGCACTTATCCTCATAACTACAAGCCACAAAGCAAGACTGCTTCAAGGGGTGGGTTACCTTAAAGGAGAACTAAAGCCTGACTAAAGAAGTAGCTAGAAATGTTGTACATGATGTTTTGTGCTTCTGTACCAGCCCAAGGCAACCACAGCCCTTTAGCAGTAAAGATCTGTGTCTCCAAAGATGCCCCAGTAGCTCCCCATCTTCTTTTCTGCTGATTCACTGCACATGCTCTGTGCTGCTGTCACTTACTGAGCTTAGGGACCCACTCACAATATACAGTAGACATAGAATAGAAATGTCACAATATAAGGCTGATTAGTAATTAATACAGATAATTACTACATGGCAGCACAGAAACCAGTGCAATTAGCATCAGAATTTAATAACCAGCAAACCTGTAGCATCAGCTTATATTACAGGGGAAGCTCATTTTCTGCTGGATAATTAGTGACGAGCCCTAAGCTTAGCTTCTCAACAGCCAATCAGAGCCCACTGAGCATGTGAGTGTCACAGACACTTTCCAAGATGGTGACCCCCTGTGACAAGTTTGAAGTCCTGGATCATTGCTGCTATTGACAAGCTGAAACTTTAGCCTTTTGCAATAAGTTCACTATATAAAATATGGCATTTTTAGCCACATTCATTTTTAGTAATAAAAATGAAAGCCAACTGCAAATGATCTCAGAATATCCATAATTATATCATGCTAAAAGTTAACTCAAAGTTGAAATAATGAAGAAAGGTGAGTGACAAAGGATAAGGAGATGTAGATATTTACCTGCAGGCCCCTGTGGCCCCCTTGGTCCTTGTGTTCCCACACCGGGGTTGCCTCTTTCTCCCTTTTCACCCGGTAAACCTGTAAGAATACGGTAATAGATCATGTTGACTGTTCCTCTTTATACTGACATTGTAGAATATGAAACATTTTTGGTATCAATCTATAAACCCATCCCCTCCGGTTTGCGATCTCCTATGGCGCACGATTCCCGGTTTATGCGCACGGCGTCATGACATCCTCTCGCTTTGGCGTGAAAGTTTGAATTTTTAAAGGAGCCTTTGGGCAAATCTCATTACCCCTTGTTAGGTCTATTTTGTAGTACTTGGTTGTGTTTATTCTGTCTATCTCCAAGTTTCATCCTTGCCTGTCTAACTTTTACTTGACCTCTGCCTGATTGACTCTGCTTGAACTCTGCCTGGACAGACCCCTTGCTTCTCTGACCCCGCTTGTATTCTTCGTACCCCTGGTAACTGGTATTGCCTTCCGTTCATATTATGTTGGATCTGACCCCTTTGCTTGTCCAGAACTTTTGTTTAGCTCCTCTAATTTAAGACCTGGTGGCATCTGAGTAGCTGAAGGCTCCTCCCGAAGCCAAAGGCGGTTGATTAAGGTGAAAGACTGAGCCGTAACCTGGAGCTTACCACTAGTTCTGGATTTAGGGAGCCGATCGTGACACGAGAATTATTCCCTGTCCAAGTGGAGCTGACAATCAAATTCCCTAAAACACACACAGTAGGGTCAATTGAATCAAGACACTATTATGCAGAGGTGCCATGGCCCATCCTACAAGCAGTGGTAGAAGGTTAAAGGCATGTAACGGCAAAAAAATAAAATCCCATTTTTAATTTCTTTAATAGAAAAGAAACCTATCTCCAATATACTTTAATTAAAAAATGTGTACAGTTTTTATAAGAAACCTGACTGTATGCAGTGAAATTCTCCCTTCATTTACTGCTGTGGATAGGAATTGTCAGACGGTCCCTAACTGCTGAGCAGGGAAACAATCATACTTATGAACAGCAGGGGGAGCCCCCGCCTTACTTCCCAGCCATGCAGAACTCAAGCAGCTTTGTTTATGACGATCCCTAAGCAGCCCAGACTACACTGAGCATGTGCACAGTCTTAGTCTTGCAAAGATGTATAACAAAGTTACAAGATGGTGACCCCCTGTAGCCAAGTTTGAAAGCATAAATTATTTGTTTGATTAGGCTTGTGGTGCAGTAAGTTCATGTTTATATTTAGTATACAAAATACAGCATTTCTAGCCTTATTCTATTTTAGACTTTACATGCCCTTTAAGAATCACCAAAACAAGTGTGAAAACGGGAAACATTTGCCGGTACATGGGCTATGAAAGTTGATCTCTGTCCTCTCACCTTTACCCAAATACCATGTCATTGCTACTTTCTCTTTCTTCTTTAATTTGATGGATGGACTTGATTATGGGCGGATTTGCTATTTACAAGTCAGTGTAAAATAAAAGTGACTTTCATATTTGCAAAAGCACTAAAAATGTAATTTGAATGACTATAACCACAGAATTTACCAAGTTAAGCCCAACTACAACCTCCACCATCCACTTGCTCTTTTTCAGCACAGGGGAGGCTTTACAGTCCCCACAGGGACTCCTGTTTTCTGTAACACTTGCCTCTTTCTCCAGGGGTTCCTGGCTGTCCCGGATTTCCGGGGAATCCTGTTCTTCCTGGAGATCCCTGTTCTCCTGAAGGACCTGCTGGCCCTGTTCTTCCAGGTTCTCCCCGTGGCCCTGGTACAGCCCTGACTGATACAGATTGGCTTGGTATCTGATTTAAGAGAGAATTAAACCTGGACATGTGATCTGAAGGGAAACAAAACACAAAGTTAAATGTATTTAATGTTCGGAGGTATGACATGCAAACATCTAAATCCATCTGCCATTATTTGCTATTTTTTATGTAGAGGCATATAGTATTGCAGAGTATCCATTCATACAGACTGAGCGAACTATTTCAAGCTGAGCCATAATACTTCTTTTTCTTCTTCTATCCCATCTGTAGATATAAAATAATTTTCATTCTCACTCACTTTTATCCTCAATAAGAATTAATATCAGATGATTAGCAATGTATTTCTACCCTACAGAATTTTCTGTGCTACTGAAATGAAACTCGCAGGAATGTTATTTCAGATTTCATTGCCTTCTTAAAAGGAAAAGAACGAATGCTTCGTGCCAATACCAGCTCACCCTGCCAAAAGGTGATAGTTTTGAAATTAAATTTATAAGTGTCTGGCAAATGCTCTCTAAGTCTCTTTGGATATCAGCCCATCTGGATAAGGGCAGCATACAACCGCATTTGAGATCTTTTCTAGCTGCTGCTTCTAAAAACCTAATCTAATATAATGGCCATAAATATGGCTTGTATAGGTATAGGACCTGTTTTCCAGAATGCTCTGAACCTGCAGTTTTCTGTATAAGGGATCTTTCTGTACTCCATACCTTAAGTCTACTAAAGTATCAGTTAAGGTGGCCATACACGGAGAGATCCGCTCGTTTGGCGATGTCGCCAAACGAGCGGATCTCTCCCCGATATGCCCACCTTGAGGTGGGCAATATCGAGCTGATCCGATCGTGGGCCCTAGGACCCAACAATCGGATCCTAACGGATAGTAACGGGCGGTCGGATCGTGGGACCACATCAACGTACAGATGTGGCCGCGATCTGACGGGATTTTTAGTCCCAATCTCGATCTGGCCGACTTTCGCCCAGATCTCGATCGGGGAAGCCCATCGCGGGGCCCCATACACGGGCCAATAAGCTGCCGACTCGGCCAGTGTATGGCCACCTTTAGGCATTAATTAAACCAATAAGACTAGCCTCCAATAAGGATTAAATATATCTTAGCTGGAATCAATTACAGGGTAATGTTTTATAATTACTAGGGATGCAGCCAGGATTCAGCCTTTTTCAGCAGGATTGGGATTCGGCCGAATCCTTCTGCCTGGCTAAACCAAATCCTAATTTGCATATGCAAATTAGAGGCAGGGAGGGAAATTGTGTCTTTTTGTCACAAAACAAGAAAGTAAAAGACGTTTTCCCCTTCCCACCCCTAATTTGCATATGCAAATTAGGATTCGGTTCGGTATTCAGCCGAATCTTTCGCGAAGGATTCGGGGGTTTGCCCGAATCCAAAACAGTGGATTTGGTGCATCCCTAATTATTACAGAGAAAAAGGAAATTGTTTTTAAGTCTATAGGAGATGGCCTTCCTGTAATACAGAGCTTTCTGGATAACTGGTTTCCAGAAAACAGAACCAATGCCTGTATTACGATTCTAGTGTTTTAAAGCCTCTACTTTCATCCTGTCTTCGTTTATTCTATTAGCGTTTAAGGATGGGGTTACTTTGGCATTCAACTTTTCATTCTCTATTTTTGGATAAATTCATTTGGTTTTCACTGATTTGGTTGGTTCGCTTGTAGTTAGTCAAGAAGAACATAACTGGTCTGCATTCAGCCTTGACCTCAACCAAGCTGAGCCCCCTTGGGATGAATTGGAACTCCAACTGTGAGCCAGGCCTGATTCCCAACCTCAGTGCCCAGTCTCTTATGTATGAATGGAAGCAAATCCCACCAACATTGTTGCAAGATCTAGTGGAACCCTTCTCAGAAGAACATAGAATAACGTCAGTTTTAGCAGCAACTTCATATTAGTCTTCTTGATTTTGAAGTAAGTTGGACAAGAGGGTGCCACTGCCCTGTACTGAGCTAAGCAGACAAACTGTTCTATATACAGCTATGGGACCTATTATCCAAAATGCTCGGGACCTGGGGCTTGCCAGATAAGGAATCATTCTGTAATTTGGATCTTCATACCTTAAAGGGATACTGTCATGGGAAAAAATTTTTTCAAAATGAATCAGTTAATAGTGCTGCTCCAGCAGAATTCTGCACTGAAATCCATTTCTCAAAAGAGCAAAGATATTTTTTTATATTCAATTTTGAAATTTGACATGGGGCTAGACATATTGTCAATTTCCCAGCTGCCCCAAGTCATGCTCTGATAAACTTCAATCACTCTTTACTGCTGTACTGCAAGTTGGAGTGATATCACCCCCTCCCTTTCCCCCCAGCAGCCAAACAAAAGAACAACAGGAAGGTAACCAGATAACAGCTCCCTAACACAAGATAACAGCTGCCTGGTAGATCTAAGAACAGCACTCAATAGTAAAAACCCATGTCCCACTGAGACACATTCAGTTACATTGAGAAGGAAAAACAGCAGCCTGCCAGAAAGCATTTCTCTCCTAAAGTGCAGGCAGAAGTCACATGACCAGGGGCAGCTGGGAAATTGACAAAATGTCTAGCCTCATGTCAGATTTTAAAATTGAATATAAAAAATCTGTTTGCTCTTTTGAGAAATGGATTTCAGTGCAGAATTCTGCTGGAGCAGCACTATTAACTGATTCATTTTGGGAAATGACAGTATCCCTATAAGTCTACTAGAAAATCATGTAAATATTAAATAAACCCAATAGGCTGGTTTTGCTTCCAATAAGGATTAATTATATTTTACTTGGGATTAATTACATGGTACAGTTTTATTATCACAGAGAAAAGGGAAATCGTTTTTTAACATTATGAATTATTTGATTAATTAAAGTCTATGGAAGACGGCCTTCCCGTAATTTGGAGCTTTCTGGATAATGGGTTTTGGGATAATGGATACCTGTACCGATCTTTTAATGCCAAGTTTACATAAACCTTTTTTTGTATCAGGGAAAATATCTGAATTTCAGCACTTCCTACGAGATTGTGTTTCAGCTGAATCCTTGAGCCTCGCTGTCTTATGACTAAAAGCAGGACAACTGAAGACGAGACGTCTATGTACAAGTAGATGTTCCGTGGAATAAACTCCAATCTTGATTTTGCCAATTTGAGATTTGTATTATTATCATTATTAACCTTTATTTATTTCACCCTGACACATTTCCGCCGTTCTATACACAGACCGTTCATCATCCACATCAGTGAGCGGAACTCACAATCTAAGTATTAGGTTTGGTATTTAGGTAAATCCAAAAATGACGGAGTCAGTGCATCTCTTATTTCCTCTGCCTGTAGTTTCATGTTGAGTCTTTAGAAGTACAAAGGGAGAAACAAGACATGACGATGGCAGAGAGGAACTGCTAATCCCACAGAGAACAAAAGAAACTAAAAACCAGCAGTTTTGTTACAAAAGAAGCCAGTGGCCAATACAGTTCCCTCTAAAAATGCCCATGTTTAAAGGGGACCTGTCACCCAAAAAAATTATTCAAAATCCTATTTTATCATGTTAAGTCAAGCAAAATGAACTTTAATTACACCATATAAATTATTTGAATCTCGTTTCTTTCAGTCTGGGAATTCATAATTATAACAAGCAGGCAGGAGCCATTGTGTGGACAAATGATATTAAGACAAGTCTTGTATCATCTCAGAATCTTGTTTGTGCACCAGAATGGGGGACCTGATGTCCATCCCCATGTCCTGGCTACACAATTAAATGGTGGAGAGAACTGGGGGAATGTGGGGAGAGCAGTGACATGTAGGAAGTGCTGAATGGAAAGTGAAAGTAATTGCCTAAGGCATAAAGGAGGGGCAGGCAATATTTGAAGGGATGCACCGAATCCACTATTTTGGATTCGGCCGAACCCCCGAATCCTTCGCAAAAGATTCGGCCGAATACATATGCAAATTAGGGGTGGTAAGGGGAAAACACTTTTTACTTCCTTGTTTTGCGACAAAAAGTCATGCGATTTCTCTCCCCATCCCTAATTTGCATATGCAAATTAGGATTCGGATTTGGTTCGGCCGGGCAGAAGGATTCAGTCGAATCCGAATCCTGCTGAAAAAGGCCGAATCTTGGCCGAATCCCGAACCGAATCCTGGATTCGGTGCATCCCTAGATATATGATTGACAACTGAATTTTTTAAATGAGTTTACAACAGCTATGAATGCTTTAATAAAAAAAAAAAAAAGAATTTGGATTTCATGTTTAATTTGAAAATACCTTTTATTATACAGCTTTTTATGTCTGGATGACAGGTCCACTTTAACCCCTACTCAAGCAATGGCATATTTTAGTTTCAAATATTCCATCAGTTGTAACCCATGTTATTCCTTTTCTTTAATATCAGAGCCTCAATTGGTTTTTGGGATGTCAATTTGCAGAGAACTCTAAGCAAGTTAACCTTTACCATGAACGTCCATTGATATAACAGACACAGTACTTACTCTGAATGATCTGTTCACAGACTTGGCGGGCAATGGAGCGCACCACACTGTGGGCTTGAGTGTCCCCCTGCAGCAAGAAGATAAGGAATCGAGATTAAATTATAACATAAAGATGTTTTTGTGTTTACTGTATTCCACTTTGTATATTTCACCTGTTGTCGATGCTGGGAGGTGTTACATTCGCTGCTGTCCATTTGCCATTCCCACCCTGTGTCTAACACTGAGGTTCGGTGGCCACAGGGTCAGAATTAGACTAGATTGGTATTATGTGGGTGATGACAAATGCCAGAGGGGCTGCTGTAAGATGCCATAGACCAGGAGTGCCCATAATTTACTAGTGCAAGGTCTACTTTAAGAGGCAGATTTATCAAGGGTCAGTAACGTAACTAGAGGGGGGCGGGCCCTGGCATGGGACTTGCAGCGGGGGCCCCCTCCGTACGCTATTTTCTGCATGAATCCAATGGCGCGTGAGCTGCCGGGGGGCCCTGAGGGGGGGCAGGCCCTGGCCCAATTGCACCCCCTGCTCCCCCGGTAGTTACGCCACTGTCAAGGTTCAAATTTCGAATTGATGAGTTATTTCAAAATCCCATCAAATTCTAAATTTATTAATAAAAGCTCATTTTTTTGGAGTCAAATTCTAAGTTTTTTTTTGAAAATACTTAGAATTGAATTCGATCAAACGCGATCTTACTTCGATTGGAACGATTCGAATACAGCCTATTCACCCGCAGAAAAAAACTTTGATTTTTTAAATACATTTTGGTTCTTTTTTTTTTTTTATTCGAATTTCGAAGTTAAGGGAGTTCAGAAAAACTCCCATTACTTCGAAATTCGACCCTTGCTAAATCTGCCCCCAAGTGTATGGTTTGACCATCTAATGCACATCCAAGAATTTGGCAACCCCGTGCTATATATAAAAAAAAAAATATATATATATATATATATATATATATATATATGTGTGTGTGTGTGTGATTTATAAGGATGTAGCATACAAAAAACATATATAACCTATAAAACAAATCCTTGAAACTGAGCATGTCAATGACTGCAAACATTTTATAATGATGGAGGCCATGACCTGTATAAAAGATGTCAGTGTGCAGTCTCTTCTGTGCCACATTATTCCCCATAGTATACAGACTACAATGTGTAACTAACTTCTGTTATTCAATTACTTTATGTCATAGTAGGGCTTATGTCATTTTTTAAATATACACATTTTTCATTCTCTACTAGCCAAAGTTCTTCCTGGGCTTGTGCACTGGATTTATATATTGGCAACATACTCACCCTTTCACCTCTTTCCCCCTTAACACCAGGAGGCCCCTAAAAAGAACGAAAATAGAAATAAACTGGCACAATAGGTACAAGTCTTTACATGCTAATTACATTCACTAGAGCAGTTTCAACAATTAAAAATAAGCAAAGCTAATGTTATATCTGTATCTTTTTGCAGGCACCCTCACTGGCTTGTCGTTGTACAACATTTATTCCCAGTAGGCTATAAATATTAGGAATGCACTGAATCCAGGCTTCGGTTCGGGATTTGGCCTTTTTCAGCAGGATTCGGCAGAATCTTTATGCCTGGCCGAACCGAATCCTAATTTGCATATGCAAATTGGGGGCACGTGACTTTTTATCACAAGTAAACAATTTTTTCCACTTTTTCCTTTCCGTCCCCTAATTTGTATATGCATATTAGGTTCCAGATTCAGGTTTTCAGCTGAATCTTCCACAAAGGATTCGGGGATTCGGCCAAATCCAAAATAGTGGATTTAGTGCATCCCTAATAAATATATTACAGCCAATTTACATATCCAGTTTGCCTACTCAGGAGGCTACCATAGAAGGACAGCAACACAATTAAAGAACTGTTATCTAACCATATGAATCAGCCCTAAATCAAGTCAAGCCTTCCCCAACTCCTCCAGTCACCGGTAGCAACCAGGTCTCCCACATTTCTTACCTTCCATGAAAGAATTTTGAAATTAACACTGGCCAGCCTGAAAAGCCTTCTATATTTTGCTCTAAGATATCTAGATTTACTCGTTGGCTTCAGGCATTCAGGCATTGTCCCTTTTACAATTGGTGTTTCTTTCCTTTGTGATCTTCTAGGGCAGGGCTCCACAACGTTTTTTTTACTCGTGAGCCACATTTAAATGTAAAAAGGGATTTGTGGGTGCAATACAAGCATGGGGATCCATGGGGATGTCAAATAAGAGCTGTTATTGGCTGTTTGGTAACCCCGATGTGGACTGGCAGTCTACAGGAGGTTCTGTTTGGCAGTACACCTGGTTTTTAAACTTGCCTCCAAGCCTGGAATTTAAAAATAAGCTCCTGCTTTGTGGCCATTGGGAGCAACATCCAAGAGGTTGGGGAGCAACATGTTGCCCACAAGCTACTGGTTGGGGACCACTGTTCTAGGGTTTCAGGCATTTAGATGTTGGTTTTTGTGCAACAACACAAAAAAGTTGTGCTTTTCTATCAACAAATTCGAACAAGTCTCACAATTTTGTCGCGCCTTTTCCCACCCATGCTTTTTTTGTTTTGATTTTTTAGTAAATCATGGGCATTCGTGGTTGGGGGTTTGTTTTAATAGTTTTTTTTTATATATATATAAAAATGAGAGTGTTTGAGACATCCTTATTTTCCTTATCCATGTTTTTATGAAGTGGTGTGCAACAGAAGGCTGTATACAGCAAGCATACATATAACATACAAATACTGGTTAATTCAAGAAGTAAAGTGGGTCCTGCTCATTAGAGCTTATAGTCTAAAAGAATATAAAACAAAATGTCATAGTTTACCCTTATTGGTCCTCAGGATGAGCTTCTAGGCAGATCTACTAAAGAAAATCAGTAGTAATACCCTACCCTAACTTTTCTTGTGTTTATGGACTTCCCCTCCACTGCTTCTGGAGCTGATATGACAACCCTACCATTTGAAAACCTATGACCTAAGTCATGAAAATTACCAGTCATACATAGTCAAGCTAAACATTTGAAATCAACTTAAAGAGTTATCACTTCCAGCAGAAGAAATGCAGATCATCGGGGGAACATTTTCATCATCTTGGGAAATCCTGCTTAATTGTTCATCTTTTACGCCAATCCCTGCCCCACAAGAATTTACAATCTATGGTCCCTATCATTTTAACACAACATCCATTTGGGCCACTCTATTTGAGAGCCATTTAATGTATCTGTACGTCTTTAGAACATGGTAGGAACTAGGAGCCAATGGTAGAGATCAACACAGGCATAGGGAGAACATGTTTTTGATATCCCTACAGGCACCATCTTACCCTACTGTCACAGTCTGTTCTACAGTCACCATCTTGTCAACATCAATGGCATGCCCTATTATCAACATCTTTTACTACAGTCATCATCTTGTCCTAGTGTCAACATTCAGCCTACTATATCTACAGACCTTCACTCTCCCTAGCTGCACCACAATGCCATCACCATGCACATGCCATAAGTCTACTAGAAAATCATGTAAACATTAAATAAACCCAATAGGCTGGTTTTGCTTCCAATAAGGATTAATTATATCTTAGTTGGGATCAAGTACAAGTTACTGTTTTATTATTACAGAGAAAAAGCAAATCACTTTTTAAAATTTGGAGAAAATGGAGTCTATGGGAGACAGCCTTTTTGTAATTCTGAGCTTTCTGGGTAACAGGTTTCTGGATAATGGATCCCATACCTGTATGAGACCCATAAAAGATGACCCCAGTTTCAAAGGTGTCCAGTAACAATCAAATGCAGTAGAATTATATTTATGCTCACAGGTTTGTCTTGCTTAAGAGATACACTCTCTCATATGCTTTAATACCTGATACAGATGGCCTACAAAGGACTCACTCTGGCATCTAAGTTTATTACAGAGAGATAACCATGCTATATTCTCTTTATAATAAAGAGTTTTCTTACCGGGGGGCCATTTTCACCTTGGGACCCTGTGCTTCCTGGGACTCCTGGAGAGCCTGGATTACTTGGAGATCCCTGCAGAAGTAGAGAATATTAGGAGGTGGGTAATACATCCTTTCATTCATATCCCTGAGTGCGGAAGGTCACCATGCGTTCACAAAATAGAGAGGGAATTCTTGCTAAAAGCAAATGCAAATAGTCCCACAGTATGCTTTAGGACTTATACAATTATCCCAAACACTTTGATTGCTAAATAGAGAGGATGAGAACCCTTTTTTTTACATTACGAAAAAATATACAGTTACCATTTGCCCAGGAGGTCCTGGGGGGCCATTCGATCCATCCTTTCCTGGCAATCCCTATATAAAAAGGGGAGACTTCAATAAAATAAAGTGAAGAATAACTAGAGAATGAACATTCACAGTGACTGCAGGTGGATGTACTCCAGAGAAACAGAGAAATATTATCTAAATTGCATTAATGAAGACAATTTATAGCTGCAATCTCTGAAAGAAAATCCTTGCAGTTATGAGCGGCACTAATGTAACAATGTTTAGATACTCCTTAAATACAGAGCAGCATGTGCCATTATGGTTAAATCCTTGTGTGGGGTGAAAAGAACCTTGTGTTGGTGGGAATTATCACTAGAAATGTTTGTAATTCTCCTTAGGGTGGTGGTTTCAGCACTCTGCTACCCTTCAGCTAAGGTTGGCAAACTAAACATATCATTATGTGCTGCATAGCCCCTCATGCAACTGCTTTAGGCTCCTCAACTCCACAGTTTGGAAACCATTGTCCTAAACCAGCGCTGTCCAACCTATTACATGTAGAGGGCCACTTATTTCTCATAAAGCAAGTTAGAGGGCCGGAATAAATTACAATGGTGATGCATTTAAGCAGACAGGGGGCCATAAAAATCCTTTACAGAGCCACATTCGGCCCACAGGCCTCCAGTTGGAGAGCCCTGCCCTAATCCATACGTTCCCAAGCTGTGTGGTTGCCCCCCTAGGAGGGTTTAGAGCACTAAAATGAAAGGCCAACCTTATGGTCAATTATGTTGATATTTGCTCTGCTTTGTATCATAAGCCATTCATCCTTTAGAACAATTTGGGTGTAACTACGGGCCAACATATGTGCTACACACCACTGAATCAATAAATCAATATATTAATATACCTTGCTGAGTAAGGGTTGGGTTAAACCAATATCACTGTGAACTTCATGGTTCAAGGAAAATTTGTGGTCTACCAGTATCTGTGTTTTTTAACCTTATCAACTATGTTAGTGTTGGTTACATCCATCAACATGAATATGTTAGTTTGTAATTATTATTTTGCAAATAATTGAATTTACATTTTTAACTACAGGTTAGAGAATAGCCAGGTCACTTGGTCACTTTCAGCTTTTGTGAGACAGGGCATCTTACCCGTGGACCTGTAGCTCCGTCACGCCCGGGGGAACCTGAGCCTCCTGGGATACCCTACATAGACAGAACACAGAAGTGAACCGTTGGGTTTTTATGCAGCAATCCTTGCCTGTGTGCTCAGCACTGAACTGACTTTGCTAAGAGATGTCTGGAACACAAGCCTTGACAGGTTCTCCACGCTGGCGGCTGACGACTTCTCTTCCCACCCTCGAGCAATGAAGATATCATAAACTTCAAAATTCCTCTTATCGGATGAGTAAAATTAGCACACACTATTGCACGCTCATCAAAATAACACATCTGGTAAATTCCATTACACACACGAGGTTTCAGCTGTATAACAAATAAGGTAAAGTATTGCCTACGAGCAGAGCAACTATTTTATATCAGGGAGGGGGAGATTCATTCTTCTCCTGCTCGTGATCATCTCATAAAGAAATATCTTTCTTTATTTATTAGCCCCAAACTAGGAAAGATATCCCATGTTTTGGTATTTTTCTTGTTTGAGATGGTATAATTTTAAAGTAGCCTATGCGTCTCACTGATTTCATTCTTCTGCCATAGACTCCTTTATGTCTGATTCTGACCTTAAAGGAGAACTAAAGCCTAACTAAAAAAGTACACTAGAAATGTTGTACATTATGTTTTGTGCTTCTGTACCAGCCCAAGGCAACTACAGCCCTTTAGCAGTAAAGATCTGTGTCTCCAAAGATGCCCCAGTAGCTCCCCATCTTCTTTTCTGCTGATTCACTGCACATGCTCTGTGCTGCTGTCGCTTACTGAGCTTAGGGACCCACTCACAATATACAGTGTTGATGATTAGTAATTAATACAGATAATTACTACATGGCAGCACAGAAACCAGTGCAATTAGCATCAGAATTTAATAATCAGCAAACCTGTAGCATCAGCTTATATTACAGGGGAAGCTCATTTTCTGCTGGATAATTAGTGACGAGCCCTAAGCTTAGCTTCTCAACAGCCAATCAGAGTCCACTGAGCATGTGAGTGTCACAGACACTTTCCAAGATGGTGACCCCCTGTGACAAGTTTGAAGTCCTGGATCATTGCTGCTATTGACAAGCTGAAACTTTAGGCTGGTGCCATAAGTTCACTATATAAAATATGCCATTTTTAACCATTTCATGGTTTAGTTCTCCTTTAACAGGTCTAAGAAGGCAATCTGATCCAAGCTCCTGTAGTTTATCAAGAGGAGATTGACATGAATGTGAAGAAGGTTGGCTGAATTATTATCTGGAGCCTTTGCAGCAATGTTATTTTTCAAACTTTCCTCCACTGTCTTTGCCTGAAGTCATGGCTATCCCTATGAGCTGTTGTCTATGATATTGCAAGGAAGATAATGGAACAGAGAATATATGGGCTAGAAGTACGTGGTTGGGCTACTTTCAACCAATCACAACCACCAGCAGGAATGATGGAGAACAAGAGCTACTGAGTGTCTCTCTGTTAGAACAACTCCAAGACTATATGGGGAGATATTAATACAAATAATGGACTTGTGCCACCTTGCAATGCTGATAATGACATCAATGGAGTTAGTGATAAATATTTGTGTTCCATACAGACACCAGCTCAATAATCCTCTCAGTGTAGTAATAAGTTTGTGTTGTTATTACTAATTTCCCTACCACAAGTACAGAAAAAAAAGTACCTGTTGTCCTTGAAAACCGACATCTCCTTTATCCCCTTTTGCACCCTGTTGACCCTTCAGAAAAGAATATGGAAAATATAATTTTAGGCAGATCTCCATTATAGCCTTTGCTAGTTATCCTCATCAGGATATAATAACAGGTGTAATATTTGCTCAGAGTCATATAACCAACTGCTGTTTAGTATCTATTTAATCTAGTGACTCTCATTAATCTAACTCAGGAGTGCCCATACTTTATTAATGCGAGGTCTTCTTTTGGTGATGTTGCCCCATTTTGATCTACATCCATAAAAAGCATTCTGTCCCATGGAAAATATAACTTAACTATCATATTGATTTATGAGAGAATTTATATTGTTATATTTAACAAACAACTGTTTTTCATGTAACCTTAACATAATAAATATCGGAATGAAAAGAATGAAACAGGAGGGTGATATAGACGAGCTGTTTGTTGGGAGTGTCTTGAGATCTACTGATCCCCAGCTAAAGGTCTACTGGTAGATCCCAATGAGAAGCCTGCAGAAGTTTGCTTCATTAGTTTATCTGCTTTAGACCACTAAAAGTTAACTGATAATTGGTTGCAGTAGAACTGGGATCCCCAACCTTTAAAGGATAAGTAAACCTTTAAAAAAAAGTCAATGTAAAATTGATGAGAGTTCTATTCTAAGAAATGTTGCAATTTACATTCATTATTCATTTTGTTTTTATTCCAAGATATTAAGTGATACATGTGCTGTTAATATGAATTTTGTTACAACAGCGCCACCTGCTGGTCAGTTTCTGACCAGTCTGACCACCGAATAGTCAAGGAAGTTGTCAGGAGAAAGAAAGAAGCTGCTCTGAAGTTCTTCTGCTTAGGAAAAAATTTAGAACTTCTCTCACATCTTTCCGAAGCAGAAGAACATCAGAGCAGCGTCTTTCTTTCTCCTGACGACTTCCTTGACTACTTGGTGGTCAGACTGGTCAGAAACTGACCAGCAGGTGGCGGTGTTGGAACAAAAGTCATTCATATTAACAGCACATGTATCCCTTAGGCTGCAATTCCACATAGGGGCTACGAAAGAGCCAATCACAGCCCTTATTTTGCATCCCCCTGGGAACTTTTTTCAAGCTTGTGTTGCTCCCAAACTTTTTTCTCATTTGAATGTGGCTCACAGGTATAAAGGAAACATTCAAAATAAGTGAATGTATAATTGATGAGGGTGCTATTCTAAGTACTTTTGTAATTTACATTAATTATTTGTTTTATTTTTATTCCAAGATATTAAGTGATACATGTACTGTTAATTTGAATGAATTTTATTACAGTAGCGCCACCTGCTGGTCAGTTTCTGTCCAGTCTGACCAGCAAGTAGTCAAGGAAGTTGTCAGGAGAAAGAAAAAGGCTGCTCTGAAGTTCTTCTGCTTAGGAAAAAATTTAGAACCTCTCTCACATCTTTCCTAAGTAGAAGAACATCAGAGCAGCCTCTTTCTTTCTCCTGACAACTTCCTTGACTACTTGGTGGTCAGACTGGAGGGAAACTGACCAGCAGGTGGCGATGTTGGAACAAAAGTCATTCATATTAACAGCACATGTATCCCTTAATATCTTGGAATAAAAAGAAAATAAATAATTAATGTAAATTACAAAAGTACTTAGAATAGCCCCCTCATCAATTTTACATTCACTTATTTTGAAGGTTTCCTTTATACCTGTGAGCCACATTCAAATGTGAAAAAAGTTTGGGAGCAACACAAGCTTGAAAAAAGTTCCCAGGGGGATGCAAAGTAAGGCCTGTGATTGGCTCTTTCGTAGCCCCTATGTGGAATTGCAGCCTAACAGAAGCTCTATTTGGCTTTACACCTTGTTTTTATGCAACCAAAACTTGCCTCCAAGTCTGGAATTTAAAAATATGGCCCAGCTTTGAGGCCACTGGGAGCAACATCCAAGGGGTTGGAGAGCAACATGCTGCTAATGAGCCACTGGTTGGGGATCACTGCAGTAGGGTATAAGACCTGGCTTAGCCTTTGCTCCTGTTACAACAATCACCATATATCAGAATTTCGATATCTCTATCCATTATTTTGAATGACCCAAGGGAACATAAGATTTGGGAGCTAAAGCAGGCGGCTGGTATGGGCATGGCAGCAATAACCTTATGAAGCATCAAGAAATATGATTAGCGATTAGAGTTTACATTACTGTCAGATGATGCAATTATATGCTATATAGTATACAATACAGCCATTGGGTATAATTACTTTACAACTAATGCCCGTATCTGTGTAATATATATATATATATATATGCCCATTTACACTATTGCATTGATGGCAATTACAAATACAAAACAATTTACATTGTATCATAATAAGAATGACATAAAACTTACAGGCGGCCCTTGAATTGAAAGTCCACTTGGACCTTGTGGTCCGGGCGGACCCTGTGGACCTGGTGCACCAGTTTGACCTCGTGGCCCCTCAGGTCCCTGTAGGAGAAAATATGAGAGTTCACCGAGTCAGGGATCTCTGAGACTGGGTTTAATGAAACGCTAAGAACTAAAAACTTAGAATTAGCATTAGAATGGCATTATATGGATAAGGATATTAGAAGTCAGAATTGTATGCATCCTTGCTCCCCTTGAACTGCTTTACCCTGCTGATCTGAATATGTTGTGCATCCTTGCCCCCTTGGACTGATTTACGCTCCTGATCTGAATATGTTATGCATCCTTGCTCCCCCTTGAACTGCTTTACCCTGCTGATCTGAATATTTTATGCATCCTTGCTCCGCTTGAACTGCTTTGCTCTGTTCCGCTAACTGCATAGTGTATCTTCATCTTTCTCCCCCTTGTGCTGCTATGAACTGTTTTTCTCAATGTATAGTGTATCTTCAGCTTTGCCCTGCTGATCCCAATTCACGGTACATTTTTACCTTTGCACCCCTTGAACTGCTTTGCCCTGTTGACCTGAATGTTGAGTGCACCCACTGACCTCAGCTTAAAGGCGTTCTCCTCCCTATGTATGAACTCATTTATGCCATATAGGCTACCATCTGCTCAAATTGCCTTAAAATGTCCATTGAACAAACATGATAAAAGACTTGCATTTAAAAGCACGTATGAATGCTTTATTTCTTCTTTGTTATGGTGCTGAGAAAATATAACACTCTCTTTCACACCCCAGAAAGAAATAAGGCTCAATTGCATATCCAGAAGCCATTATCTTGGAAATTCCCATAATATTGGGTTTCCACAGTGATTAGGTGGCAGGCAGATGCATGTGATCATTGAAGGCATTTTTCAATTTTATGAATTCATTTGTTTCCCATAAACCAAAATATATTATATAACAGATCAGGCAAAGGTCAAGCCTGGCTGGGATATCTGGAGAGTGGTGTAATCACAATAGGTTTTGTGGTAGAATTGTTTCAGGCACGGCCTTAGCTGTCTACTGAAAACCACTCTTGCCAGTTTGTTTTATACATACACACACACACACATATATATATATATATATATATATATATATATATATATATTGTATGTGTGTGTGTGTGTGTGTCTGTTTGTGTTTGTGCTTAACCACATGAGGCTTTAAAATAGACAGGCAACTCTTTTATTTCAGCTCACACTTAGAGGCACATTTATCAAAGGTTGAGTTTCGAATTCGTGTGAGTTTTTAAAAACTCCCTTAAACTCCCATAAATTCGACCAATCAAAATTTATTTTAAAAAATCTAATTTTTAAAACTCGGATGACTTAAATCGATCAAAAACTTGAATTGAATTTGAATCGAATTGAAAAAACTCAATTCAAGTTTTTTCTCCGAAAAAAACTCGAATATCAGGAAGGCTGCAAACAACTCCAAATTGATCTCTGGCATCTCCCATTGACTTAAACAGAAATTCAGCAAGTTTTTGGTGGCAAATATTCGAATCCGAGTTCTTAAAGGGCCACAGTATGATACATTTTTGAAAATCGAATTAGATTTTTTTTCAAAACTCGAATTTGAATAACTCCCTAGTTGAATTTGACAGTTTTGACCATTTTCAATTCGACCCTTGATAAATCTGCCCCTTAATTTTAAAACTGAACTAAGGTTGTTACTAATGGGGGTTATTTACTTAACCTAGATTTTTTTCTAGGTTTTTTGGTCAAAAACTTGAATTTAAAAAAAAAAAAAAAAGAATTTTAGAGAAAAAAATTTTTTTTCAAGATTTTTATACCCTAAAGCTGCAAAAAGTCAGAATCCGGAAATACCCCATCTCAAACCTGCCAAAGTCATGTCGAAGTCAAGGGCAGACATCCCTTATACAATTTGAATAAATCTTGATCTATGCTGGCTTTCGCCCGAAAAATTTGATGATATGATTTAGATCGATTTTATTGAGTTTTTTGTTGACCCCACTTTTCCAAGTTATTTAATTTAAAAATAAGATAAAATTGTGGATGGGAGTGTGGTAAAGCTTGGTTTAATAGAAATGTGAGCTAAATATGAGTTTTAGTTTTAGTAAATAAATCACTAAATGTATTTAATGGGTGGTTCACCTTTAAATGAACTTTTAGTATGATGTAGAGAAGTGATATTCTAAAGCGAATTTGCAATTGGTTTTAATTTTTTATTATTTGAGTTATTTGTTGTTTTTTTCAGAAGCTTTCCGGTTTGCAACTTCTGCAATCCGGTTACTAGGGTCCAAATTGCTCCAGCAACCATGCATTGAGACTGGAATGTGAATAGGAGAGGCCCGACTAGTAGTAGCAATAACAATACATTTGTAGCCTCACAGAGCAATTGCTTTTCAGATGGGGTCAGTGACCCCCATTTGAAAGGTGGAAAAAGTCAGAAGTAGAAGGCAAATAATTGAAAAAGTTTAAAAAAAAGAAAAAATGAAGGGCAATCAAAAAGTTGCTTAGAATGAGCCATTCTATAACATGCTAAGGGGTCAATTCACTAAGGGTCGAATATCGAGGGTTAATTAACCCTCGATATTCGACTGGGAACTAAAATCCTTCGACTTCGAATATCGAAGTCGAAGGATTTAGGGCAGATAGTACGATCGAACGATCGAAGGATTATTCCTTCGATCGAACGATTAAATCCTTCGAATCGAACGATTCGAAGGATTTAAATCCAACGATCAAAGGAATATCCTTCGATCAAAAAAAGTTAGCCAAGCCTATGGGGACCTTCCCCATAGACTAACATTGACTTCGGTAGCTTTTAGATGCCGAACTAGGGGGTCGAAGTTTTTTTTTTTTAAAGAGACAGTACTTCGACTATCGAATGGTCCAATAGTCGAACGATTTTTACTTTGAATCCTTTGATTCGAAGTCGTAGTCGAAGGTCGAAGTAGCCCATTCGATGGTCGAAGTAGCCCAAAAAAAACTTCGAAATTCTAAGTTTTTTTACTTCGAATCCTTCACTCGAAGTTAGTGAATCGGCCCCTAAAAGTTAAGTTAAAGGTGAACCAACCCTTTAACTGGAGATTAGACACAACAATGAGACACAACAATCAGACAAAACAATGAGACACAACGGGGCACAATGACTACATGATTTTGTGCAACTGCATGGGGCAATAGCAATCACAATAAGAAATGGAATTGCATAGCACACTTACGGCTCGTCCACTTTCTCCCTGTGCTCCTTTTGGACCTCTCATCCCAGCACCGCCCTTTAAGAGAGAAATAAAGGATATATTTACACTTGGTAAAACTTAGTCTCAATAAAGTGAAAGAATAGAGGGAGGTTTAGGAAGAAGAGGGTATTTGCCATGAATTTCCAGCAACAAAAGAGGAGAAATTGTTTGGAGAACTGGTTAGGAACTGGGAATAGATTGATCCTTAATGTAAATGCAATAGACAGACAAAGGCTAACTGTCAGGGTTCCAGTTCATTCATGTGCCTTTACTAATTGAACAAGAACTATACCTTCTAATCTAGGGGATTCATATTTATAATATTCATAAGATTCCAGACAAACACAAAGCCAATTCCTGTGTCAGAATGTATGATGGGAGTCACTTACCGGTGGTCCTGGTGGTCCGGGGACTCCTTTGCTGTCTTGTGCGCAAGAGCAAGTGTTTGGGAGGGATGGGCAGGTCGCTTCATCTCTCTGAAAAAAAAGATCACTATTTATGCTTTTTATATGCTCTTGATAAATTACTTAAGGGGTTGTTAATAGGACAATTTAGGCCACAACAGTCACTGAGGGGTTCTGTGACCATATAAAGGCACAAGGCTGCAGGTTGAGTTATATAGGGAACTCTGAGTATCACTCATGTATTATAAGGGATAATGTACCCCCTACTGTAAATGATAAGGATATAAGAAGTCACTGAGGGGTTGTTCTGTGACCATATAAAGGCACAAGGCTGCAGGCTGAGTTATACAGGGATCTCTGAGTATCACTCATATATTATAAGGGATAATGTACCCCCTACTGTAAATGATAAGGATATTAGAAGTCACTGAGGGGTTGTTCTGTGACCATATAAAGGCACAAGGCTGCAGGCTGAGTTATACAGGGAACTCTGAGTATCACTCATGTATTATAAGGGATAATGTACCCCCTACTGTAAATGATGAGGATATTAGAAGTCACTGAGGGGTTACTGTACTTATTTCATGCGTTTAATATGAGACTATACCACCTTTTTATAAAATATTAGTATACATTGCTGAAATGTTTATTGATATATGCCGGGGGATAAAGCATGAAATGTAGAATAGCACAAATGTGGTGTTTTTACAGGTCAGGAGAAGGAATTTTCTTTACACTCCCCAGAGCCTGACCATGACATTCTCCCATGCAGTGAATTTGGGGATCCCTTTTGGTGTGTGAAGGCAACTGCAAACTCTTTGACAGAGGATATAGTGGTATGTTAGGATTCACATATACCTGCATTGGAGTGCATTTACTTGGCTCATTGCTCACTGACATGAAACAGAAGCCAAATGGAAAGAAAGTAAATGCAGCTGGGCCTCTGTGTATATTGGAACTGGCAAATATCAACAGCACGACGGCTCTTCATACAATGAAACGTAGAGGGGTAAGTAATTCCCAAAACAGATTCATGGGTCACGGCACCTACAGAATAAACCTTTTGTAGCTTTTTATTTGGTTTTTCTGCAAGGTTTTTACAGGCAGCAATGGCCTTTTCATTTAAATGTTCTTAGGGAAACAGTTAATATCCATGAAAAAGTCTGAACAATATCTAACTGACCCTAAAAATGAGAAACCGCCTCTAAACTGCAACAAACATGAAGGTAATAAGGCAAACACACACTGTATTTTATATGGGGTTCCCTGCAACAGAATTAGACTGCAAGCTCCATACGACAGGAACTCATTACCTTCTATATAGTTCTGCATATAAAGGTGACACATAAAATATCTGTCATTTTAGCTTTGTTCCTATTATGGGTTCTAATTTGTGTTCTAATATGGCGATTACATAAAGCAGAGTAAGCCCCTGCTCCACAGAGCTTGCAATCAAATGATTCTCATGTAATTCTATCTAATCCTGCTGTCATAATGAGAAAATACATGTGGCGATTTCAACAGGAGCCTCCATGCTGCTAAAATGAGTGTCGGTCAGGGTTTTATTACAAGGTTTATTTAACATTTGACTGCCTTCCAAGAGCAATGTGTTTCTCACTCTCTGCCGGGCTCAACACCAATCCCAGTCACTGATGCATCAGTTTGAACCCACTAGATTAGGTGGGTGCAGGGCAGGGTGAGAAAGGAAAATAATGGGCACACAGTGCCATGTGTTTGCATTTTATTCCCTTACCTGTAGTTTGTGTCTCTTTTACTATATGCGAGATCACTAAAAACCCATGAGCAATTCCAACAACTACCTGCCCTTGTGGATCTGTTCAGTTACATACAATTAAACACCTCTATCACCTACAATTTCAGAAAGGTACCCACCCCATACAATACACTGCAGAGGAGACCATCATTTCTGCCCCAGATAAGCTGAAAATTCTTTCCAAAACGTATGCAGCACACACATCCCGAAAGTATGATCCTAGACCCAGAGTTCAACTTAAGTGGGAAGCAAGTGGTCTACACCTGGAGCCAGAAGACTGGGGAGGAGGTGGAGGAAAATCTCTATGCCCCATTGATAAGCACGAGAGATACACTAATTCAATTTCAAATTATACACCAAACCTATTTAATACCTAAGAAACTGTATCTACACTCCAGATGCCTTAGCTGCAAAGAACCTGAAGCTGACTTTATCCACCTACATTGGAACTGCCCAGACATCCAGAGATTTTGGCAATAAGTCATGAGATTCTTATCAGACAAACTTTCTTTACCCCAAGTTCTAGACCCAATCACATGCCTCTTGGGCCAGGTGGACTCCTTACTACCCACGATTGCATCCAGATCACTTATGAAAGCTGTTGTTTCACACAAAACACTGGATGGGGCCTTCACCCCCTACTCTCAGCCAATGGATAAAGCTGGTTTACTCTCAAATGGAACTTTATAGACTAACATACTTGGCCAGAGGATGCCCACAAAAGTTATAGAAAATATGGAACCCATGGCTGGAATCTCCAGCAACAGTCACCTAAGAAACTTCCATGCACTCTCCATCCCCTCCTTCGTCTTCCTCTTCTTCCAGTTCACTCCTTGTTTAAACAAAATCAATAAAAAGTTGCCTGTTAAAAATAAAGGTGCAGCTCTTTGCACCCCCAGAATCAAGCATAAGGAGACACTGCTTATTATGAAGGTAGCGCTGCCAGCATTGGGCATTGATGGGTGACATGTGGGTGCAGTGATGAGCTGAGAAAGCTCCCAGTGCTTTTTCTTTGCTCCCAAGGTGGGTGCATTACTAGTGCTGAGAGCATCATTGAACTCTTTGCAGCTCAAACTCCGGAACTGAATTTTGTCACTTATAGTTATAGTTACCAGGGAGCCCTAGATAAACTGCGGAACAGTCTGAATGCGGCAGCCAGAGGTCCGGCTTTTGTGTGAGGATCCTTATATGGTGTATCCCCGATATTCAAATAGTAACTGCTCTGAGCAATTGTTCTGCAAACTTTGGGGGGATCTATTTAAACCAATAGAAATACACAACATACGATCCCTACCATTGCTGGCAATTCACAGCATTTGTCACGGGCTGCCCAGGAGGTTGTACAAACGATATCAAACATTTGTAGCTGGAACTGAAATGAGAGGGGAAAAAAAATAACAATTAATAAGTATTATAGGTGGGATCCGTTATCCGGAAACCTGTAATCCAGGAAGCACCAAATTATGCAAAAGCCATCAGCCACAGTCTTCATTTTATCCAAATAATCCACATTTTTAAAAATGATTTCCGTTTTCTCTGTAATAATAAAACAGTAGCTTGTACTTGATCCCAACTGAGATATAATTAATCCTTATTGGAGGCAAAACAATTCTACTGGGTTTAAATGTTTAAATCTTATATTAGTAGAATTAAGGTATGAAGTTCTAAATTACAGAAAGATCCATTATTTGGAAAGTCTCGAGTATTCTGGATAACAGGTCCCCAAAATTTAGATCAGCCAAGAAACTTATGGTAGCCATAGACATACGATCTTTCATTTTCTTAGCTTGGTGCAAAACAAAAACATTTTTTTTTCAGAAAAGGGCAAGTGGGTGGTTTAATGACCCAATAATTCTCAGCAGTTTAGCAAGTGCCACACGATGAAGCCTTTAATGACACGGCCCCTTGTTGAGCGGCACTTGCTGCCTGCTTCTGGAATGGAGTGATATGAATATTATTTTAGAAAGCACAAACAGCACAGGCTGCCTTTTGTTTTAACATTAAATCTTTACTGGGCCCCTAGTGGGAGAGAGAGGTCCCTTAGCTGGAAGATTCAATCTGTGAGAGTAGAACTGATGAAGCATTAGGTGCACACAACCCTGGGTTTAAAGGAAAACTATACCCCTCAAGCAATGTAGGTCTCTATAAAAAATGTAAAAGCCTGCTTCATGTAAATAAATAGTGATGGGTGAATTTGCGCCAAAATGGCACCGGCGTCTCGTTTTTCGGGCAAATTTTCACGGGCGTTTCGCAAATTTATACGGTGGCGGCGAATCGCACAAATTCGCCGCAAACTCACACCTGGCGAATAAATTCGCCCATCACTATAAATAAACCATTTTCATATCAATATACTTTCTAGTAGTATGTGCCATTGGGTGATCATAAATAGAAAATTGCCATTTTAAACAATAAAGGCCGCCCCCTGGGATCGTATGATTCACGGTGCACACAAACATACCAGACAAACCATACTTGTTAGGTCACATGTTAGGCGAGGCAGCACACAGACCATCACAAAATGGTGGTTCAAGGCAAGAGATGTAAAAGGGCAAGATTTACTTAAATATATATTCAAGATTGATACGATTCTTTAATTTGCCACTTAATTTGATATAAACTATCTGTTGTTTAAGTAAATAAATAGATAAATAGATAAATCCCCCTTTAAAAACAAGTACAATAATCGTATATAGGAGAACTGGAGACTTAAGTCCGCAATTCTCACGAGATTTTAGATCGTTGTATATGACATGGCAGGACGGGTGTGTCTTCGTATGACCACAGTGGGGCAAACACGGGACGTAGCAGTGCGCAGTTGTGCGCACCTTGGGAAGATTATAAATGTTCGGCAGCACACACAGCTTTTGAAAAAGCAGTTTGCGAAACGCGCGTCGGCTTCTTACTTTTATACAAACGGTTCATACCATTTTAGCTAAAACCTTAGGGGAGTTCTTTTAATTATTCTTCTTGGGAAGTGATATAGTTGCTCCTTCTTTTTAGCTCTGACTAGGGAGATCTTAACTTTATTCTTATTGTCTGTTTTCACTATAAGTGTCCTGGGATTTGTGGTTTTTCAGAAAGGTAGTTCTCAACTACAGTTAGATATGGTTATAATTGAGACCACAGTCCCAGAAGCACTGACTTTTTCCTCCTTGTGGGGTCCCGCAGTCAACCAAATGATCAGTTCGATTACACGGGACTTCTCCACCCATCTTCATTTCCTTTTCCTACTTTCTCACGAAATCAGAGCTATTAAATCCTTTTTTATTAAAATTGATCAATTAGATCATTTATCATCCCTTTTTTTTTGGCACTCTAACACTTTAGTATTGGAATATCAATTAATTATCAACTCCTTATTATTCACAAATGAAACAAGAACTGGTAATGAATTATAAATGATTGTATATAGTAATTAATTTGAAATCAACTTCATTTATTTATTCACATATTATTTCAGCACAGAATCACTTTAAAAATATGAATTAATTGTTTAAAAGCCTCAACAGAGGTTAATTAATTATTTTATTTCATTTAAGCACTTGCACTTTATAGGATATTTTACAGAAGGAGCTATTTTATTTAAGTGTCAAGCCCAATACAGAAATAGCAACAGGGGACAAGCATTACCCCTCTTTTTTAGTCACCCAAATAGAAACTGGGAGTTAGCAAGGATCCAAGATCTGCCCTGGGTGTTTCATTCTATTGAAAGGGGATACTTTCCTTCTTTTTCCTTTATATAAACCATTTTCCTAATAATATACTTTTCTAGTAGTATGTGCCATTGGGTGATCATAAATAAAAAATTGCCATTTTAAAAAATAAGGGCCGCCATTATATCTGTTGTTTAAGTATTGATTTTGGGGGTATCATTTTCCTTTAACATGGAGACCTATTCTTTATATGGGGAAGAAGTAGTAACTGCACATGGGACTGACACATTTTGGGCAATTGGAGTAGGGGGTATTATTTAGGGATCCCCCAAATCCACTATTTTGGATTCGGTCAAACCCTTTCCGAATTCGGTCAAACCGAATCCGAATCTTAATTTGCATATGCAAATTAGGGGTGGGAAGAGGAAAACATTTTTCACTTCCTTGTTTTCTGACAAAGTCACACAATTTCCCTCCCCCCTAATTTGCATATGCAAATTAGGATTCGGATTCGGTTTGGCCGGCAGAAGGATTTGGCCAAATCCGAATCCTGCTAAAAACGGCCAGGACAGACTCCTGGCCGAATCCCGAACCGAATCCTGGATTCGGTGCATCTCTCGTATTTTTACTGCATTTGCCATGTGCTCGACCTCCATTTACCTAATAATGGAATGGGCTCCATGTGTCTAGGGAGTTGTTGAGTTTAGGGTTCACTAGTGTCCGTGCACACTTGCTGCAAATAGCATGTATGGGTGTATGGGTGCAAGTATATTATTATCAATAGCGTCCAAACTAGCACCTTTCAGTTGCATTGATCAACCCCATTCCCCATATTTATGATGCGTTTGTATTTATAAAAACCTACTTTATATAATAGAAATGAGAAAATGGCATTTGTTTTCTCCCTGAAAGATAATCACTTGGGCCCATAAGAATTTCCTGAGTGGACTTCCGAATGAAAAGCAAATTGTGCTCTGGCATCTTGGGAGGTTGAGAGAATAAAATGGACTTACTGGTGCGGAGTTGTCCTTTGGTCCCCTTGACCTGACCATTCTTCCCAGGACTTCCAGCCCGTCGGTGGTGATGTTCCCCGCTGCGTTTATTGGCTTCTCGGCCACTTGCTTGCAGTCAATAATCAGTCGGGAAGTGGTTTTGGTGATGACAATGTGGACCTGCGTGCCATAACATTTATCATTTCAGGTTATATTGAGATTCTTTTGTTGCAAATATAACACTTATAACTTTTATAACTAATATAACTATTGCAAAAGAAAGGATTCATTGATAAAGGTCCCCAAAGTATCCCACTACTGGCCACATTCAACTGGTCATGTCCCAATCTACCTACTTTTAAAGGGTTGTTTCACCTTTAAAGCGCATGTAAAGTCTAAAATAGAATAAGGCTAGAAATGCTGTATTTTGCATACTAAATATAAACATGAACTTACTGCACCACAAGCCTAATCAAACAAATAATTTATGCTTTCAAAGTTGGCTACAGGGGGTCACCATCTTGTAACTTTGTTATACATCTTTGCAAGACTAAGACTGTGCACATGCTCAGTGTGGTCTGGGCTGCTTAGGGATCGTCATAAACAAAGCTGCTTGAGTTCTGCATGGCTGGGAAGTAAGGCGGGGGCTCCCCCTGCTGTTCATAAGTATGATTGTTTCCCTGCTCAGCAGTTAGGGACCATCTGACAATTCCTATCCACAGCAGTAAATGAAGGGAGAATTTCACTGCATACAGTCAGGTTTCTTATAAAAAATACACATTTTTTAATTAAAGTATATTGGAGATAGGTTTCTTTTTCATTAAAGAAATTAAAAATTGGATTTTACTTTTTTGCCTTTACTTGCCCTTTAAGTTAACTTTTATAGAATGGTAAGTTCTAAGCAGCGTTTCAATTGGGCTTCAATATTACATTTTTTTTTCAATTATTTGCTTTTCACTTCTGACTTCACAGCTTTCAAATGGGGGTCACTGACCCCTTCTAAAAAAAATAAGTGCTCTGTAAAGCTACAAATGTATTGTTATCGCTACCATTTATTACTAATCTTTCTTATCAAATCGCTTCCTATTCATATTCCAGTCTCTTATTCAAATCAATGCTAGAGTAATTTGGACCCTAGAAAAAAGATTGCTGAAATTGCAAACTGGTGAGCTGCTGAATAAAAAGCTAAATAACTCAAAAACCAAGTTGTTTCCTGACTATCGCTCATAACATCAAACTCAAAGTTGAACAATCCCTTAAATATCTGCTTTTGCTATTAGTTTGATTGACAGTTTTTCAGTTTCCTCCTGCATTTTACAAAAATAAAAAATCCTCCGACCCCTAGTCTCTGTTCCTTCCCATATGGAATTCCTATAAAAAAACTCTTTAAGGGTAATATATAGCTGTGAGATGCGATAAAGAAGGTTTTGGATCAATGGCTTCAGAATAAAGAAATATTAGGGAAGACCTAATCTAAGAGATGGGTCAGTAAAAGCTTCTAGAGGTAAAGGAATATAATTATACATTCAACTGCATTAGACATATACAAAGAGAAAACTTTAAATAAAAGTCACAATGAACTGCTTGCAGTGAATAACTGCCACTGAGATCATTCCAGGGAACTGACCTTGTGGAAACTGCCGTAGAATATTTTCCTGACTTCGGGCCCTTCGAACGTGATGGTTTGGAACTGCCCCTTGTAATCGTAGTTAAAGTACGTCAATGTTTTGCCACCATCTGTAGAAACAAAGTTCCACGTGAATACTTACCCTCTCTCTCAAGCACTCAGCTTCCACTATGTGCCAAACTACAACTCCCAGAATCCTTGGCACAGCCTTCCTATGTCTAATTTACTTCCCTGTTACTCATTTTGCAACCACCATGAAATTTTTCTTACCCATCAAGCTGATGAATTGCTGACCATTTGGCAAGGATTCATTTAAACTGAAGGCTGAACTTAATGAATATGTGTCTTTTTTCAACCTCATCTACAATGCAACTGTGTCATTCTGGCACCCAAAATAGGAATATTCTGGAAGCGTTAGGGTCAAAAGTTAAAAAGGCAACAGCAGTGATTGAATGCACACTCATGTCACACAAAATGGGCTTCTGTTTATTTGTAAACCACAACAAAGGGGGGGGGTTGTTTATACAGAGGCCGTTATGTCCATTGAAATAAACTCAGCTGATTACAGGGAGCGGTAGGGGACATAGTAAATATAAAGCAAAACCATTATCTGTTAGATTTATAGGGGCAAATTCACTAAGATGCGAAGCGCCGAACGCTAGCGTTAATTCGCTAGCGTTTGGCATTTTCGCTACTGCGCAAATTCACTAACGAACGCTGGCGTAGTTTCGCTAGTGTTACTTCGCAACCTTACGCCAGGCGAAGTTTCGCTAGCGACGAAACTACGCAAATTCACTAACTTGCGCAGTGTACTGAACGCTACCTTTTACGCTAGACTTCCTTCGCCACCTCAGACCTAGCGAAGCGCAATAGAGTAGATAGGGATTGTTATAAAAAAAGTCCATTTTTTTTCTAAGTCCCAAAAAAACGCTGGCGTGTTTTCTACATGATGGCTGATAGGCTGAAAAAGATCGAAAAATTTTTGGGGCTCCCCTTCCTCCCCCCTACATTTCCTGACTCATGGCAACTTACCTAGACAGTGGGCACATGTGTAGGTCAAAATAAAATTTTTATTTGCAGATTTGAAGGTTTTCTAGGCATTTGTAGTGCAGATACATGTTCCTCCATAGAAATTTGAATTTCGCGCCGTATGCAAATTAGCCTTCGCTAGCGTAACTTCGCTTTATATAGCGAATCAACGCTAGCGCAACTTCGCAACCTTACGCTACCCCTGTGCGCAACTTCGGATTTTAGTGAATTTGCGGAGCCCTGGCGAAACTACGCCTGGCGAAGTGCGGCGAAGTTGCGCCTGGCGCAACTTCGCATCTTAGTGAATTTGCCCCATAGATGGAAAAATATAAGAAAAATTATTTTTTATAATATAGAGAATAAATAGAATGTAGAACCTACTGTCCACTATAACCCCGACCAGAGGCTCATATTCTTTGTTCAGGATCTCCCACAGAGCGAATGGTTCTTTGGGGGTGTCAGGAAGGATGCGGAAGAGGAAGGACACTGTGTAGTCTGAGGGGAGACCTTCCGGGTGGATATATCTGAATGAATAAAGGAAATTGTTAAATTTTTTGTATGTGTTTGGAAATATAAAGTAACAGGAGAGACAGATTCCCACAGTAACTGGTGCCAGAACCAGAATATGTGCCTTTAGGTAAAATAAGTATAATAAGTAGACACATTCTGGCTCAGTTTCAGTTGACTAAAGTCTAAATCACATCCGCCTACACCTGCCTTCCAGCCATAAGCTGCTGTGTATGTGTATTTATATACAGAGATACACATTTAACTGCTCTATAGACTAAACCATCATTTACAGGCACCAACAGTTATTATCACGACATGCTATACATTTCCTTACTTAAAGAACCAGTAACATACATTTTTTTTTAAAATGTAATAAAATTTGTTAGTATAGAACGAAAAAAACCACAAAGACAAATTAAACTTTTAAATTGCTAAGTCTTTATTAAGAAATAACTTCCCGAGACTCCGCTTGCGCTCCTCTTTAGAAAAGGCGACAGGGCGACAATTCATCATGCAGCGTTCAATTTCTCCTCCCTGGCTATCTCCTATAAGGAAGGCAGGGAAGAGAAACCGAGCTCCGCACGATGAATCGCTGGATCGCCTTTTCTGAAGAGGAGTGAAAGCAGAGTTTCGGTAAGTTATTTCTTAATAAAGACTTTGCAAATTTAAAGTTAAATGTGTCTTGGTGTTTTTTTACGTTATGTGCTTACACATGAGACTGATACTTATGTAGAGACTGTAACCGTGATACTTATGTAACTGCTGCTGTTTTCATAGTTGTGGAGCACACCATGCATTACTAACTGGCATCTGGCACCATCACCATCATTTTGCCAACTTTCCTTTGTAATTTTGTCTCGTTGTGTATGTTATGTATGCAGCAGAGATGACAATAAACCTTCTTGTCTTGTTAATCTGAGACTATATACAGGTAAATACCTGGGTCTTCTTTAGCGTGTAAGCAAGGCTGATAGTTCTCCTTTAAATTAACTTTTAGTATGACTTAGAGAGTGATATTCTGAGACAATTTGCCACCGGTTATAATTTTTTATTATTTATGGTTTTTGAATTTTCCAAATTCCCCTAGCAACCATGCATTGATATGAATACGAGACTGGAATATGAATAGGAGAGTCCTAAATAGAGTAATAAAAAGTAGCAATGACAATTCATTTGGAGTCTTATAGAGGCTTTTGTTTTTTAGATGGGGGTCAGTGACCCACATTTGAAAGCTGGAAAGAGTTGAAAGAAGGCGGAAAATGATTCAAAAACTATAAAAAAGAAAAAATGAAGGCCAATTGAAACGCTGCTTAGAATTAGCCTATATATAACATACTAAAAGTTAACTTTAAACGTTAAGTCCTAAGTTAGGTAATGCCCGCAGGAACCAGATTCCATAGTGAACTGAAGCAGCTTGCCATCGTAGGCCTTCCAAGGTCTGAATTTGTCTTCATGGAGTTCAAGGCAGGAAAATACCAGTAAGAGATGCCTTATATCAACGCATCAACTACAGGCTAAATGTTAATTGTCTAAATGGAGTCTCTAATCTGAAACTCTGGACAGTGCTGAAGGCTCAAACCAAGGGCACATGCACCTACTTAGTCGGCTGAGACAGCAAGGCATCCTTGTGCAGTCTGTAGCAAGGGAAATTATTGAAGGTCCCTGGTTCCATCGAGACGCCTTCCATATCCGCATATTCTTTCTGCACCAGGTCAAACATTTCCATCATTTTAAAGCCTGTAGGGAATACATTTCAGTAACATATTAAACATATTTACTGGGCTATGCCTAGATACACATACAATCAATGACATTGAATATGCAGCTGCCACAAATCTATAGTATGTCTACCTGGAAAATTCCATTGCAAAACCTTCTGCTGCTAATGTGTTATCTGTGTTAAAAGGCATGTAAAGGTAAAAAAATAAAATCCCATTTTTACTTTCATTAATGAAAAAGAAATCTATCTCCCATATACTTTAATTAAAAAATGTGTAAAAAAAAATAAAATCCCATTTTTACTTTCTTTAATGAAAAAGAAACCAATTTACTTTAATTAAAAAATGTGTACCGTTTTTTTAAGAAACCTGACTGTATGCAGTGAAATCCTCCCTTCATTTACTGCTGTGGATAGGAATTGTCAGACGGTCCCTAACTGCTGTGCAGGGAAACAATCATACTTATGAACAGCAGGGGGAGCCCTCGTCTTACTTCCCAGCCATGCAGAACTCAAGCAGCTTTGTTTGTTTCCCTGTAGAGCAGTTGGCAACTGTGTAGAGATTTGTATTGGATTTTATTTTTGCCTTTACATCCCCTTTACTGTTTTCAACTCCAGCTGCAGGGACAAAGATCATGGAGCCAGATTTAAACAGATAAACTGGGATTCTAACTGGGAATTATTTTGCTGCAGTCACTGTTTCTGCAGAGTTAGAGAAAGTTTGTATTAAACAATACAAAAACTATAAAATCCACATTAGATTACATTACAAACACAGGACCCAGTGCAGTCTGTATATTCTGATTATTAATCAGTCTTGTTGTATCAGCTTCTGGCAGATATTATTTGACTTGTGCTGTTTTGATAATTTATGACGATCCCTAAGCAGCCCAGACCACACTGAGCATGTGCACAGTCTTGGTCTTGCAAAGATGATAACAAAGTTACAAGATGGTGACCCCCGGTGGCCAACTTTGAAAGCAAAAATCAATTGTTTGATTAAGTTTGTGTTTATGTTTAGTATACAAAATACACCATTTATAGACTTTTTCTATTTTAGACTTTACTTCCCCTTTAATTAATTAAGCTTAGTTAGTCCATTCATGCCATAAACAATGCAGGCTAAAAACCAAAGGGGAGTGATAAATAAAGTCGAGGGTCACCACTGGATCAACTATTAGGAGGGTTATTTATCAAAGTCCGAATTTATCTCAATATTTTCTGAAAAAAAACTCAGACCAAAGCCGTACAGGTTTTTTGGGCTTATTTATTAATACACTCTCCCATAAAATTTTGTTTGCAAGAAAAAATTTGAGATTTTGGATTTTCATCCGATTTTCAATTTTTTTCGTATTTTTCACACAAAAACTCAGAATATTGCCCGAAAACTCAGAAAACTTCAGGATATTGCCAAAAGCCCAGCGCACATCAAAAAATCATAGGGACTTCTGCTATTGACTTATATGCAACCTCGACAGGTCTGAGATGCCGGATTTTCAGATTCAGACTTTTCCCAACCTCGGGGTTTAATAAATTCTGAAAAATTCGTGATTTTTGTAAAAGTCAGATTTTATTTAAAAAAAAATCACAAATGTTTCGTGATTTTTGCATTCAGAGTTTAGTAAATAACCCCCTTAGTGTGTGTGTGTAGAGTGGAGAATATGCAGTTGGTCAGCTCTCCCAACTGGACTTTCTGTTACTTTCTGTTTAGTTGCTCAGCTCCAACTTACCCTTGCAAGCAGGCAGTTATAGGAATTAGAGACTGAAAGATGAAAAGGATATTGGGTAGAATAGAAAGACTGGATGTTAAAGGTGAGCTGCTCTTTTTGTGAGCACTTAGTTATGGAAACAGTATGGTGGTGTTACCTGATACGCTGTTTCCTTGGATGAAGACCCACGGGCAAGCTGTGGAGAAATAAAGAAATTCAAATAATGTCCATAGTTTACTCAGTCCCTTTGTTTTTCATTATAAATCTGTCCAATGCACAATAGTTTTGTATTTATGCAATTCTCATGCAATGGCACAGAAGTTAAAGGAAAACGAAACACCCGAGTACTAATGTCAATTTTCTATTTTTCTAAAATGGCACATGCTGCAAAAAAAGGATATTTTTATGAAAATGGTTTATTTAGATGAAGCAGGAGGTTTTACAGCTGTTTTGTGCAATATATTTTTTTATAGAGACCTACATTATTATGGGTATAGTTTTCCTTGCAGGCTCCCAAGCCCTGTTTTATCCATTGGGGCCTGTTAATTTCTATTTCAATGGATTTGCTAACTTAAAGGGATACTGTCATGGGAAAAAAAAAATTCAAAATGAATCAGTTAATAGTGCTGCTCCAGCAGAATTTTACACTGAAATCCATTTCTCAAAAGAGCAAACAGATTTTTATATATTCAATTTTGAAATCTGACATGGGGCTAGACATTTTGTCAATTTCCCAGCTGCCCCAAGTCACGTGATTTGTGCTCTGATAAACTTCAGTCACTTCAGTCACTACAAGTTAGAGTGATATCACCCCCCTCCCCTTTTCCCCCCAGCAGCCAAACAAAATAACAATGGAAAGGTAACCAGATAACAGCTCCCGAACACAAGATAACAGCTGCCTGGTAGATCTAAGAACAACACTCAATAGTAAAAACCCATGTCCCACTGAGACATATTCAGTTACCTTGAGAAGGAAAAACAGCAGCCTGCCAGAAAGCATTTCTCTCCTAAAGTGCAGGCACAATTCACATGACTGGGGGCAGCTGGGAAATTGACAAAATGTCTAGCCCCATGTCAGATTTCAAAATTGAATATAAAAAAATCTGTTTGCACTTTTGAGAAATGGATTTCAGTGCAGAATTCTGCTGGAGTATCGCTATTAACTGATGTGTTTTGAAAAAAAACATGTTTTCCGATGACAGGATCCCTTTAAACACTGTTCCTCTGAATTCCCCTATTATGTTTATACTTGCAGAACTAGAGCTGACTGATCATTGTACTGAACATGTTTATCTCCATTTAATTCCTACAGATCATGCATTCCAACAATAAATGCTGAAAGCTCATAGGCACATGGGTGCATGAAAAGCAGAGGCCAACGAATGAAGAAACCAATTTTCAAATTCTTGGCTGTGAAACAAATCTCCCCAGTGCTGATCCATTTGGTGCCAAGCAATGTAGATCTTAGATGTTTCAGCTGCATTCTCATCTGTCTAGGAAATCTCCATAGGGGAAATGAAATATAAACACAAACTGGTTTCTCCGAGGCACTGAAGAACAAATTCATTTTATACAGCAAGGTTCTACAAGCACCGACCCGGCTCCTGCTGCACAGCTACAATTCTATGGATCAAGTCTCTTTGCCTTTATAAAAGGAAATGCATGCTATGGTAGGAGCATTCTGCTCGGCTGTGGAACTTACTGAAGGTGCCACGTGGGATAAGTAAATATATCAAGAGTGAGTAATGGCTTTTATACTCACACCCTGCAACCCTCTCTTCTAGGTGGGACCTTCTCAGCATTTGAAAGGGATCATTTAGAAACTCAGAGCAATTTCTATCTAAAGTGCAACATATGGAACACACTGTTTTGCCCCTTACTGCTCTTGGACTTGTGCCCACAGGGGTAATGAATGACCCCTAAAGTCTGTTGTGGCTTTGGACACAACCCTGGAATAACCAGGTCCCCACTGTTGGTAATTTTGGGTTCCCTTGAGTTTTTGCACATGGATCATCAGAGAAGGTTTGGTGGGTACACAGTGCTTGAATTGGAGTGAAAAAAAGTGGAGGCATGCTCTGTGTGGTGAGCATTCAGCAGGGCGCTAAACAAGCTCCTCCCACAACTATAAGCCACACCCTTTGTTATAAAAAGCCTCACGCACCAATACTTTCTGGTTTCACCAAGCAAAGCCATTTTGCCGTTTCCTTTTTGTGCAGATGACTTTTTATTGGCTGCCAATTCAGCTTCTGCAAACACAGTACCTTTTCTGTGTATTGTGTATCATAACATAGCACAACCCCATCATATTCTATATTACCCATGAATATTTCATATTTCTGTATTCTGCTGCTGTTTAATACCTTCATTTCCTCTTTTACTTTCCCCTGTTTTCTACTTCTCTCCTTTTCTATAAAACCCTCTCTGATGCCTCCACCTCCTTTATCTGTTTAAAGGATCAGTAAACCTTTAAAATAAGTCAATGCAAAATTGACGAGGGTGCTATTTTAAGACATTTTTGCAATTAAAATTAAGAATTTATTTTCTTATTATTCCAAGATATTAAGGGATTCATGTGCTGTTAATATGAATGAATTTTGTTCCAACAGCGCCACCTGCTGGTCAGTTTCTGATCAGTCTGACCACCAAGTAGTCTAGGAAGTTGTCAGGAGAGAGAAAGATGCTGCTCTGCTGTTCTTCTGCTTAGGAAAAAATATAAACCTTTCTCACATCTTTCCACATCTTTTCTACTTCTTACTTAGCAAATCTTTCTCTCCTTTAATTTTCTATATATTTAACTATATTATATTTTAACTCTGGATTGTATTTGCATGCAGAAGTGGAGAGTAGCAAAACTCTTGCATCCGCACATCCGGATACTATTTCACAGAAATAAAGATGTGAAGGAGGGCATCCCTGTGCATCCCACCCCGATTCAAGCACTGTGGGTACATTTGCACTTACAACAAGTTGCAAAGAGGAATGTTTATATGGTGTTTATACAGTGTCGGACAGTGTCACCCTCACCCCCCTCCCTGGGTGCTCTGACATGTACCTCTTTTTTCCTCCTGGGCCCGTGGCTCTCAGCCAGTAGGGGGCAGGGCCACTGACCTGGTACAGCAAAGGTGCCCACAGCAGGGGTTTGGGGGCCCACAGGCCCTGGCCATTAGGGAGGGAGGGAGGCAGTAGTCCTGGGTCCAGGTTTTCTCACTGTGTAGCCTCAGTTTTGCATTTTTCCAGAGACATAGACCCCCGGTGGTCATAATTAAAAGGGGGTTTCTTTATTGCTGTATTTCAGCTGCATTTTTCGGCCAAGGCAATCAATTATCCACAAAACCCTAGGTCCCAAGCATTCTGGATTACAGATCTCAAACCCCATTATCTATATGTACAAATGCAAATATGCAGAGAAGCAGCATTCTGTATGAACTGTAATTTCTCTTTCATCATTCCACTGTTGAATGAAATGGAGATAGAAGATAGATCCTATGCAGATCCTGCCACTGTATAAACACAGTATATTTGTAATGGGAATCATCTGCTGAATGTCATGGCAGTTGGGCAGATGGCAAACGGAATTGAGCCCAGTGGACCCGTCTGTACTTCAGTCCCACAATAATTCCTAAAAGAATAATAAAAAAGGGGAGTTGCACTCACTGGCAGTTGCTGTTTCACACACAAAAGTGATCAGTTCGTCTTCAATCTTCTTAAAAGCGTCAAAGTCGTCCACAAAGAACACATGCCTCTCGCTGGGCTTGCTGCCTATATTAACCAGCTCTGCATAGTCTGCATCCGCCACGCCGATGGCAAAAATACTGAAACCTGTGATACATTAAATGTAAAGATCATTGTTAGTGTTTTTATCAGGGGCATTTCTGTATGGTGGCCTTTTATCGCTTTGGTAGGAGATATTTGGTCTTTTGCCTCTTGCTAAGATGTGAAACCCTGAAAACCCTGATCTTACCGTCCAGTTGAATTTCTTTGGCAATGCTGTTGACATCATCTTGGGAGCGCCCATCTGTTATCACCACCAGCACTTTAGGAACTCCCTTTCTCATTCCCGAATTAGAAGTGAACAGGTCATCTCGGACATGCTTTATGGCCCTGCCTGTTGCGAGACACTGGATTACTATTACATTAACAACACTGCAACATTAAGTGAGTGCACTGACCCACCCAGGGCTAGAGATCACCAATGACCAATGGCACCAATATTCCCTTTAATTTGTGAGTCCACACATGCACTTCACACAGAACCTGCCCAGAACCACATGGAAATAGTTGTACCCATCAACTTATCAGTGAGGGAGGATAATTTATTTTTCACATAGGAAGCAACAGATATAACGTGATGATAATATGATATTCTACCTGTTTTGGTGTTTCCCCCTTTGTATGATATGCGCTGAATGGCATCCAGCAGGGTATCTTTGTTCTTATAGGAATTCAGTTTAAATTCTGTCCTTGCATCATCGCTGAACTGGGCTATTCCAACCTACAGAAGGAAAGTAAAACCTAGATGCATGCTCTAATTCATACAGGTGTGAATTTGTTGATTAATCACATAGTGCACCCATAACCAGACCAGCTTTTTCCTGCAGCCCCATCATTCCCAAGACCCTTGTGTTCTAGTGAAGTCTATGGTATTGATGGACTCTTCCTAATTAGATTTTCTAGGCCAGTAGAAGGCAAAGACTCTTTTCATCTCAATATAAGCTCCTTTAAGACAAGTGAGGTGTACAGCTGTATATATTTGTAAGATTTGCTGTACATGTATGTGATCCGTTATCCAGAAACTGTTATCCAAAAAGCTCCAGATTACAGAAAGGCCCTCATCCACTATTTTATCTAAATAATACACATTTTTCAAAATTATTTTCTTTTTCTCTGTAATAATAAAACATAAAAAACTTGTGCTTGATTCAAACCAAGATATAATCAATTCTTATTGGAAGCAAAACCAGTCTATTGGGTTTATTTAATGTTTTCATGATTTTCTAGTAGACTTAAGGTGTGAAGATCCAAATTACAGAAGGAGCCATTATCTGGAAAACTCCAGGTACCAAGCATTGTGGATAACAGGTTCCATACCTGTATTTTGGTGGGAAACTCTGAGTGGGGACTTTGTGTGTGGGCTTCTCAAGCCTGAGAGTTATTACCCTGTCTACTGACTTATAGTATCTGTGTGGAGTGTAGGCTTCTTGATGAAGGAGGAGAAGAATGGCTTGAGCTCATATTGTGACTTAAGCTCCAAAACTGTGTGCCAGTAGTTTTATAATTTAATTTAGAGTCTAGTGTTCCCATGTGTCGTAAGTCTATCAGTTGGATTTATTATTAAAGACAACTAAACCCTAAAATGAGTATGGCTAAAAATGCCATATTAAATGGCTGATTATTAAATTCCGATGCTAGTTGTACTGGTTTCTGTACTGCATGCAAGTGCTCAGTGAGTGACAGCAGCACAGAGCATGTGCAGTGAATCAGCAGAAAAGAAGATGGGGAGCTACTGGGGCATCTTTGGAGACACAGATCTTTACTGCTAAATGGTTGTGGTTGCCTTGGGCTGGTACAGGAGCACAAAATATAATGTACAACATTTCTAGATTCTTCTTTAGTTAAGCTTTAGTTCTCCTTTAAGCAGCCATATTATCATTCTAGAGTAAGTAAGTCATATTTGGCTGTAGGCTGTAATCTGCTTATAACTGTGAATACAATGTTCTTACCTGGGTACCTTCAGGCCCGATCTCATCCAGGGCTCCAGTAGTGCTGTACAAGAATTTAATGACCTTGTTGAAATTGTCATCTCCGATACTCCAAGATCCGTCCACCAGGAAAACCAGATCAGCCTTGGCAGCCTTGCACACTGGTACAACATAGGTTGTTAGAAAGAAACATTTTACATCCATAATTGACAATAACTTGTTCTGCTGCTGTGGGAGTAACATTACAGATATTCTGATTTATAACTACCATATGTATTGAGTGTGCCAAGAAGAACATAGCTATGCCTAATCACTCCTCAGTTCTCTGTCCATAAATAACAGGGTGTGTTTTAGTTCATTTGTAAAGCTTTATATTCCCTAGCTGGGAGTCTCAACACCATACTGTACCTTCTCTGGCAACAGGAATGGTTGGAGGGGGTGGAGTAGTTGGTGGAAGTGTAGGCTCTGCAGTTGGTACTGGTACTGAAGAAAGAGAAAGAAATAACCATATAAAACCATTCTATTTCAGATATATGTAGAGTTTTTACTCTACAAGAGGTCAAATCTCCAAACAAAAGTTCAAGGGAATGCCCTAAATCTACTTACATGTGGTCTCCACAATGCTCACACCCAGTCCTTCAGCCTCCTGGAGCTGTGCATATACAGTTATCCTATACCTGGTGTTGGGGAAAAGCTCATGAAAGCAGTGCCTGGAAGTTCCTCCACCAAGCGAAGCCTCCTGCTTTGACCCATCTGCAACAAAAAGGCAATTAGAAACATGTAATACACAAGAGCCATCTTTATCCTTTAAATTATAGTCTTATAAATGGTGCTTCGTGATGTCATCAGTAGTAATAATCAGTGCTTGGTAATGTCATTTCTGACACATGACTCACTGAAACATGTGCATTATGATGAATAATCTACCCCCTGTTGTAACATCTGATGATATAAGAAGTCACCTTGACGTTCCATGACCTGTATAAAGCCTGGAGGCAACTTCGGGCAACTTTTCATCATAGCCTATGGGAAAACCAACTGAGGCAGTTCGGGGAGAGAGTCGCTCAGAAGAAGAGGCGATTAGTCACCAGGCGACAAAATCTCCCCGAATCTCCTCGTGTGAACTAACCATAAGAGGTCTCTGGGTTCCTGAATTTCACATGAACATATTCACCCATTGTTTCTCAATTACTAGAGGTTTTAATTCAGCAATACATTTAGAGGGGGTTCAGCAAACTTTGTAGGACTTGTACTCCCATAGATATAACTGGAATTCAACTATATAAAATGTTGGTTTTGTACCAAACCCCAGATGACTTAGAGCATGTGATATAATTTGGATTACTTTATGCTTGAGGCTACAGATTTAGGGTTTTACTCACATTCATAGTAACACAGTGCAACTGGATAATATTATTCTTGAGTTGCTCCTTCCTTCTCTACCAGTCTGGTACATTATCATGGGCCCAAAGACTTGTTTTAGATGGAAATGTTTCCATTTAATCTTTGCACTGGCCAAACCCAAGTCAGCAAAAATCCCAGCAACATCTAACAATGAAGACTATTAAAGGCCAAATGTTTTAGAAGTGATTTAGATTTCTATAGTAGGAGAAAGATGTGAGAAAAAAGGTATTTTTTTTTTGGATGAGACAGGGCAACATAAAATGGGGAGCAGGAGCAGGGAAGGAATGAGAGAAGGGTTTTTGGAATCTAGACTTCCACAAACTGTAGGGCATTTACACACTGGGTGCCTGCAGTATGGGAGCTAGAAAACAGGACCAAGACTGGTGCCCCAAATCAGTATCCGTATTTTGCAGAGCATTGTGGGGATCGTTCACCTTTGAGTTAACTTTTAGTATGATGTAGAGAGTCAGCAACAGGTCTTAGTTTTTTGTTATTTGTAGGTTTTTAATTATTTGACTTTTGTTCAGAAACTCTCCAGTTTGGAGTTTCATAGCAACCAGGGGGGTAGTGCGAATGAGAGACTGATATATGAATAGGAGAGGATGTGAATAGGAAAAAACAACAATAAAATTGTAGCCTCACAGAGCAATCATTTTTGACTACTGGGGTCAATGATTGACCCCCCATGTGAAAGTTGAAAATAGTAAAAAGTGAAGGTGAACCACCGCTTTAACAGCTGAATATCAAATAGTTATTAAACATCCCACTTTGCTCTCTTATAACACAAGCCTTGGGATTGTGAATATAGGCGCCGGTTACTAAGTTTGGGGCACGATGCCCAAAGTGTGAAAAATAGGCATCTTGTATCAAGCACAAAAAGTTGCAATTTACTCTAATTAAAGCAAAGTCCACAAGGGGAGGATGGTGGGTGTTATGTTGGCAGCCTCTCATATGCCCCTAGCCTTTACCAGGTGTTATTACAGGGCTGCCTTGCTGCTGACAGCACTTACATTGGTACATTAAACATATAGTGCACGCTACAGAACGCTGGTAAATACTATGGACAGAATATAAGAACTATATTTTGGGTCACTGACTTCTGGGGCATTTGTAAATGCTCCCTTATCTCTAGATATACTTCAGAATAATGGACTGGTTCTCCATACAGACATTGGTCTGATTTCAATATGTAGCGTAAATCATTTACACCTGTTGGTCAATCTAAAAACAACTGGACTTGCTGAGTAATCAATGAAGACGTTTCACTAGTCTTTTTTGTCCATAGCAGGAAAATTGCCTATTATTGGCCTATCCCTGGTAAATCATAAGTACTGCTAGCGACAGCCTACTCAAAAGGTTACGCTAGACATGTAGCATTGATTTCACCGAACTCCTGCCGTGTTAGTAAATAAATAAAGTGTAAATAATGTGTTAAATAAACACTACTGATGATACAGGAGCTACACCTAAAACTGGTTATATATATAATAATGACTACTGAATGCTACATGTCATGTACTAGCAGTACTTATGATTTACCAGGGATAAGCCAATAATAGGCAATTTCCCTGCTATGGACAAAAAAGGCTCATAAATAACACCACTGGATGGATCACATGGACACACCATAACATGGACTTGGATATCTGGAAATCTGATATCCAGAAAGCTCCAAATTACGGAATGGCTGTCTCTTATAGACTACATTTTATCCAAATAATCCAAATTTTTAAAAATGATTTCCTTTTTCTGTGTAATAATAAAACAGTAGCTTGTACTTGATCCCAACTAAGATATAATTAATCCTTATTGGAAGCAAAACCAGCCTATTGGGTTTATTTAAAGCGGACATGATTTTCTAGTAGACAAGGTATGAAGATCCAATTTACAGAAAGATCCGTTATCCGGAAAACCCCAGGTCCTGAGCATTCTGGATAACAGGTCCCATGCCTGTACTATGAATAGATAAAACTATTTTTCGAAATTTTGTACTACTATGTATAAAGTTTGTTTGTCAGTCACTTTACGAGGTGAATTGGGGAGGTTCCTGGCAATTGGAGAGGGTATTTATTCCCATAACACCCTGCACTCTGTACACTTGATAAAGGGTTTTACCCGAAACATGTAGGGGCAGATTTATCAAGGGTCGAATTTCGAAGTTAAAAATACTTCGAAATTCAATCATCCAATTTGTGTATCCTGCGCTCGAAGTAAAATCGTTCCATTCGAACGATTCGAAGGATTTCAGCGATCGATCGAATGATTTTACCTTGACTTCCAAAAATGCTGTAGAAGGTCCCCATAGGCTGACATAGCACTTCGGCAGGTTTATTATGGCGAAGTATTGAAAGCGAAGTTTTTTTAAAGAGACAGTACTTCGATTATCGAATGGTCGAATTTTCTAAACATTTTACTTTGAATCGAATTCGAAGTCGTAGTATCCTATTAGATGGTCGAAGTATCCAAAAAATTACTTTGAATTTCGAAAATTCCCTTGAATTTGACCCTTAATAAATCTGCCCCATAGTGTTTTACACTGCTAAAATTCATGTCAATTTGCAGTTTGAAAATCACTGCCTGAAAGTTGTTTATCCCAATTTCTACCAATATTTGTGATTACTTTTGGGGTTACACAGACTCCTGGAATAACTACAGCTCTACAAACTTTTTTTTATTTGGTACGGTCGAGCCAGCATTTTGTTTCTCGTCAGAGAAGAGTTATAGACATACCCATGAGCGACTCTATGATGATTCTGTAGGCCATTGCGTGGCTGTGCAGCTGCCATTGGGCACACAGGCTTCTCATTCTTATCTGATAGGCATTCAGGTCCTTCACTCCCAAGTACACTGTTAATTAAGAACAGAATATTAAAGGGATCCTGTCATTGGAAAACATGTTTTTTTCAAAACGCATCAGTTAATAGTGCTGCTCCAGTAGAATTCTGTACTGAAATCCATTTCTCAAAAGAGCAAACAGATTTTTTTATATTCAATTTTGAAATCTGACATGGGGCTAGACATATTGTCAGTTTCCCAGCTGCCCCTGGTCATGTGACTTGTGCCTGCACTTTAGGAGAGAAATGCTTTCTGGCAGGCAGCTGTTTTTCCTTCTCAATGTAACTGAATGTGTCTCAGTGGGACATGGGTTTTAACTATTGAGTGTTGTTCTTAGATCTACCAGGCAGCTGTTATCTTGTGTTAGGGAGCTGTTATCTGGTTACCTTCCCATTGTTCTTTTGTTTGGCTGCTGGGGGGGAAAGGGAGGGGGTGATATCACTCCAACTTGCAGTACTGCAGTAAAGAGTGATTGAAGTTTATAAGAGCACAAGTCACATGACTTGGGGCAGCTGGGAAATTGGCAATATGTCTAGCCCCATGTCAGATTTCAAAATTGTATATAATGATAGAGTAGCGTGGGAATGAGATGCTCTGGATAGCAGTGTGGGAAATGATGGTACTAGTTGATACCCAGGTTGATAATAAGTTGTTGGCATGATATTTAAAGGGCAAGTCAAGCCCAAAATAAAATGTTGCCTAATAAAAGAAAACATAATTCTAAGCAACTTTCCAATATGCATTAATTAAACATTTTCAGTGCTCTTAAAGTTATTTGTAAAAACAATGCTTTTGAAAGTAGCAGTTTTTAACTCCTGGTTGTTACTTTTTAAACAATGTTGCATCAGTCTTGGTTCCCCAGCAAAGTCAGGTCTGTTAATCAGCTGCCTTGTCTTACATTGTATCAACAGTCTTAGACATCAAGGCAGAGAACAGAAGGGGACAGACAAACACTGCTTTCAATAGCAATACAAATAACGTAAAAACCATAGGAAATGTGTAATGAATGTATAATGCAAAGTTGCTTAGAATAACGTTTTTTTTATTAGGCACATTTTTATTTTCGGGTCGACTTGCCCTTTAATGTCGTTAAGCATTGAATGTTCTTACATGTCTTTCCTAGGCCGGTTAAGGCATCGCTGAAACCAGTGGGGTACGAGGCAAGTACTTTCAGGCTGTATTCCGTTCCACTCAGAAGATTCAGAATGAGGATGGTGTTAATATCATCCCCAACAAATGTCTCCAAAGCTGGTCCTGGCACTGGGGAAACAGAGATAAACATAAAGCCCATAAGAAACGAATTATATAGATTCAGTGCATGTAGATTCCTGATGTTGTTGGATAAACACAGCTGCACATACAACAGAGATGCGACAACAAACACAGTGGGGAGACATAATATATATACAGTCAGGGCCGCCATCAGGGAGGGACAGGGGGGACAAGTGTCTCGGGCCCAGGAATGAAGGGGGGCCCGGCAGTGCTGCAGTTTTGAAAAGATCTGGGCCCCCCTTGAGAGCGCCATAGCCAGCAGAAGGACCAGCAGAAGGACCCGAAGCCACGAAAACAGCCAAAGCCAAACTCCCGAAGGGGCGAAAAGACCCGAAGTCACAAAAATAGCCAAGGTCCCGAAGCAGAGAAAAGATCCGAAGTCACGAAAACAGCCGAAATTGAAGTCCTGAAGCAGCGAAAAGACCCGAAGTCACGAAAGGAGGCGAAGTTGAAGTCCTGAAACCACGATGTTCAATTCTACTGAACACCAATGTGGGTTTTTTTTTTTTTATCCCCTGGCCACCAATCTATTATTTTAATATTCTATAGGCCCCTGCCACCAATGTTTTTTTTTTTAAAAAAAACAATTTTTGGGGCCCAGATTTTTTTAACTTGTAAGGGGGGCCCGGGCACCAATGTTTTTTTTAAAAAATATTTTTTGGGGCCCAATTTTTTTAACTTGTAAGGTAGGCCCTGGCACCAATGCTTACTGAGGAGTTACTATGTTGAGCTGTATATACTGGCACTAAAACTTTTATTACTAGACAATTTCCAAATATCACACGTTACTTAAAGGCTGATTTAAACAAATATATATCGATGCAGGAAATGTAGGAGTATAAACAAAACAAAGATCCCTATGATCTAAAAGACTCAAAGTCACGAAAGGAGGCGAAGTTGAAGTCCTGAAACCACGAGTTCAATTTCTCTGAACACCAATGTGGGTTTTTTTTTTTAATCCCCTGGCCACCAATGTATTATTATAATATTCTATAGGCCCCTGCCACAAATGTTTTTTTTTAAAAAAAAAAACAATTTTTGGGGCCCCAAATTTTTTTTAACTTGTAAGAGAGGCCGTGGCACCAATGTTTTTTTTTAAAAAAAAGTTTTTGGGGCCCCAATTTTTTTTAACTTGTAAGGGAGGCCCTGGCACTAATGCTTACTGAGGAGTCACTATGTTGTGCTGTATATACTGGCACTAAAACCTTCATTACTAGATGATTTCCAAATATCACACGTTACTTAAAGGCTGATTTAAACAAATATATATCGATGCAGGAAATGTAGGAGTATAAACAAAACAAAGATCCCTATGAGTTTATGTAACAGGCACCATCTTCGTTTTTATGTATTGTTTATACAGGGTGCAGGTTCCCGGCTGCACTGAAAAAGGCAAAGTCTCTCCTCTAATCTCGGCAAACAGTGACTGGATTAGGGACATCCTGAAATAAAGAGTTACGGTTCTCCGGTTAATTGGCTGAATTCCAGGATGCCCCACCTGTGTGTTTGCGAGACCCCTAATATAAACCAACTTTAATAGTGATGATAGATAACTGCTGGCAAACTTAGGTTCAGAAATGGGAACTGGCACCTCCACATGTTCAGATCCCACCTTACTTGCGCTAAATATAAATATAGGAATGGATATAGGATGGGGCAGATTCATTCACAGGCCACCCTAGGCTATAGCTTAAGGGGCCAGTGTAAACAGGGCCCATCTATCATTTTTTTCTATTATTTTCCAATTTATTTAATATTTGTGCTGCTGGGTCCAGTCAGATACACACAGATGCAGTCAATGTCGTAGGCTGAACCTGACCTGACGTAGAGAGTGTTGGTGCACGCATCCCTGGATCTACACACAATTGGACCCAGCAGTAGCCTAGAAGGGGGGCTGTGTGGATGTAGCCTAGAAGCCCCACATTTCATTAATCCACCACTGGATGTAGGTCATGCCAGTCTCCAGTACCTAATCTGGCGAGTACAGCAGGCCAGAGGTTTGTGATCACTATCCAAAATAATCAAGGCACTGGAGTGCCATTTAATCCCATAATAAGGTGTTTTGGGGAATTACAGGGCAGACTATGGCAATTTTCCATGGGGCAGGTTAACTCAGGGGTTCGTTTTTATGGTAAATAGGATTTATGGTAAATAGGTGCAGAACACCCAGCTCAAGGAATGGTAACGTTGAGCTCTACAGCTGATGTTGCCCTACAAGCCCCAGTGTGTCCTTACTAATTCATCTGGGAATTAAAGTTCTATAACAGCTAAAGTGCCAAAGGTCACCAAAGATGCTCCCTTCTGTGTCCCATGTAGATATCACAGTTGCTTTTGCCAGTATCATGCCAAACCAACATCCCCACTGGAAAAACCATCCTTTGCTCCAACCAAACTTTGGCCACCAAAAAGATAAGGAAACCATCTCACAGTAATTATTGTGCCATTTCTTTTTATCTAGACCAGGGCTGTCCAACTGGAGGCCAGCAGACTGGATGTGACACTGCAAGAGATTTATACTTTCAGTTTATTATAGTTTGGCCGCCAAAAATGAAGTGAATTATTGGTCCACAGCTAGGGTTACCACCTGGCCGGTAAAAATGAAAATACAAAAAGGGGGGCTGTGGGTGCACTCCTATAGCTGGCCATACACGCACAGATCCTATCTTACGAATCGAGGATTTGTACGCTTTTCGGATCATGTGTTGAGTCCCGACATCTTTCGTCCGGCGGAGATCGGACGATCGGACAGGTTTGATTTTAACCCGACCGATCCCGCCGGAGCCCATTGCGCATCTTAATAGGATCGTTCGGCCATACGACTGAATGTTCAGATTACCCCCGATATAGCCATGCTCGTTAATGGTATATCGGGGAAAGATCCGCTCGTTTGGCGATGTTGCCAAACGAGCGGATCTTTGCGTCTATGGCCAGCTTTAGGCTAAGTAAAAATGTATTAAAGTATAATGGAAGTGCTACTGACTTGGCCAATTAATCAGTGCACATTCCCTGGGCCCCTGTCCATACCTTGATGTGATATGGTGGCTTATCATCTTTATGATCATAACTTTGTAACTAAAAACCCCTGTCTTTGTGAACACATGCACTTGCATTTATACTGAATTACTTAGACAGGCGACTAGGGAATGTGCACTGATTAATTGGCCAAGTGAGTAGCACTTCCATTGTACTTTAATACATTTTTACTTAGCCTTAGGAGTGCTCCCACAACCCCCCTTTTGTATCGGTAAAAACGATGGCTGATCCCAAAGTTATTAATAGGGAAAAAAGATAAATATATAGGAAGGCCAGTATTTTTTTCCAGAAAAGGTGGCAACCCTATCCACAGCATGGAAACAATTTGACGGCACTAATTTTGTTTTTCTGCATTACAGCAGGCTAAAACAGCATTTAACATTTTTCTTTCCTTTACTCCTTTCTTTATCCTTTGATACAATGAGAAATATCCACATGACTGATATATATCTATATCTATATACATTATATATATATATATATATATATAGATAGATAGATAGATAGATAGATAGATAGATAGATAGATATATATATACAGTATGTATATATATTCAGGGTACAGAAGAAAAGGCATGGGTGTTACCATTCACAGGTTTATAGACGATTCTGTAGCCCATGGTGGGAGAAGGAGGGGAGTCCCAAGTAATCCTAAGCCTGTTGTACCATTCATCTGAGACGCGCAAGTTCCTGGGAGCGAGTAAAGGCACTGTGAGGAATGAGAAGAATTGTAGAGAGGGAATTTGTTACAATGCCATGTTATTGAAGCAGGTGCTTAATTAATTCTGAACCAACTCTTTTGTTTCACAAATTGAGAAAAATGCTTCAAAATTCCTGAAATCAGATAATATAGTCAGTGGGGGTCATTTATAAACTTGGCGCAGCGCATATTTATTCACAAATAGTTGTTTTGCCCATGCTTTATCCTGAACGCTTAAATATTGCACTGCCCCCGTCTTTCTAGTTTTTGCAAATTCGCATTGTGAATACATTTTCGTAAATGGCTCGCAAATGAGACGGGTGTTTGCGTGAGTGCGCCCACTGTGTGTTGTGAGCGAAAATATCGTTGATAGAAACTTAAATTGGGAATTTGCGAAACTGTTTTGCGAACACCAAAGCTGTGGCGTAATTCAAACACAGTATGTAAATAAATATTCGAAATTTGCGATTTTTGCCATATTTAAAAAGCTCTTATAGTCTTCGCATTGTGAAAAACAATTAGCCTTAGCCTGTTATTCAGCTGTTATTCAGCTTTATAAATATAAACAGGCGCAGGGCAAATGTATTCACTTTGCGAACCAATCTGCCCTGCGCGAAGTTTATAAATGAGCCCCAGTATGTGTTGCTATTGAGTCCACATTCCAGAAGGGAAGGAGAATGGAGCAAACTTAGCACCTAAATGATATCACCCTGCACACAAATTAGTGTAAAAACCATAGAAAAAAACACACAAATGGTTCCATAATACTCATCAGTGCATCAGCCTGCTCTCCACATGTGTAACTGACCCTACAGCCCAGTGTTTAGGGGGTTAATAATCTGTATTTATACAGTTGTAGCCCAAACGCACATGTTTTTCCAGATGCCGACACACTGTTTCCCTCTCCATTGAAATACACAGGCGTAACGGTGACTTTATACTCTGTGTCTGAGAGCAGAGGCTGCAGCACCACCTCGTTCAGCCTCCCGGGCACCATTCTCTAAGGGAGAAACAATGAAATGTTGCAACTATTAATCTTGAAAACATTACTTTTGTTCGATTATTGCATAGAATTGTTATTTCTCCATTTCTTTACTTTTTTTTTTTTTGGGTGATTCTGTCACCCGCATCCCTGTAATCAAATAAATGTATCCAATTTGTTTGTTCGGTTTTTGTTTTCCTTTAATTTCAGTTTTAACATTGAATGTAAATAGTTAAACGGTTGCCATGGGTTATATTTGCTGATTGTTAGTAAAGGTACCCTGTGCCAGCCCCAGAGAAAAAAACAGCAATATTTGCATAATTGCTGCTATTCCCTTCTCCGCCACCAGATGGCAGTGTATGTGTTCCATTTGCTTGACTCAATATACCAGTTTATTGGAACCTGTTGTCCAGTGTTGCCTTTAGAATATATGTGTGTGTTTTTTATGTATTATTTACCATGTATGTATTTTATAAACAGTAGTGCTGTTGAAGAAAACGGGAATCCAGTGTTCCCCCACCTTCTCTAGCTCGTCCATCCTTTTGCACCCATGTGTCACTATTAAATACCCAGAGGGTTTATAACTTACCTCTTCTTCGGCACCAGAAGGGTTAATGTAAGTGACTATATAATGGCGGATGTTGCCGTCAGTTATTTGCCAGGATACTTGCAGGCTGGACGTGGTTTCATCATCTATCAACAGGTTTCTTATCCCCAATCGGACAACTGAAAGAAAGAAATATATGATCATTAAAATGTCATTATTGATAATTAAGGGATTGTTTCTATTGGCAAGGCATGGCACTAGGTGTGAATATCAGCAGAGAATTGTGCCAGTCAAAACACAATTTATTATGTACCTCTGTCTGCTGGTACTATATTTGTGCTCTTAAAGGGGAAGTAAAGTCTAAAATAGAATAGGGCTAGAAATGCTGTATTTTGTATACTGCCCAGGTCAAGAGAGTCTGCCAGGATCTCCTTTGACATGGCGATCAGCCAATCACTGATCCCCCCATCATAGCCCCCCCCCGTGACATCTCTCGCTACGCTTGCAACATCACTGGCTCTTTGACATCATGGCTCCGCCCCCAGGCGCGGAAAGGTGGCAACCCTATGTGTAGAACAGCAGAACTTTTGTGACTACGCCCATTTTGTGGCCACACTCGCTAATTCCATGTCCATTTTTCATGGTTATGAAAGTTTTAACACATTTCTGGGAGTTTTATGTGCTATAACAGTTGTGCTAATGCAGCTAAAATTGCCCTCTGAGCTGCTATACTTAGTTCTCCCAAGAGACCTGCTTATCTTAAATTGTTACAATTGTATTTCTGCTTATGTTAAATTGTTACAAATGTATCGAAGCACAACTGCTCAGTGTTCTGGGCTCTGTGCCAAAAAGCCTCTTATTTTAATTTAGTTTCAGAAACTTTGTATCTTTTTCTGGTGTCAGTGCGGAAGATCAAAAAGAAAACATTTCAGTAATAATTCGGGACTGCAGGCTGAGCCTTCAAAATCGGGACTGTCCCGCAGAAAACAGGACAGTTAGGAGGTATGCATTATATAAGGCACCTACCTCTCACAATCAGCTCAGAGGAACCCTAACAATATGACGATTAGTAGCAGTTAATTCATTCATCACTTGGAGACAATTACCTGCGGTGGTTACTTTTGCTGTTGTAGCCACAGTCGTGGTCCTTCTCACTGTAACAAACACGATGGATTATAAAATACATTTCTGCTTTGATAGAAGTTTCCTTTATACATACAAATACATTTTTCCCAAATAAATTCCTAATTAACTACAGTAAATCCTATTTTGCATTCTTTTGTACAGTGCCGGTACCATTAACCAGCCATTTCCAGAGTTTCCAGGCAGAGGCGCCTTCATGGAGTCCAAACAGTCCCTGGCCCTGCACATAGTGGGGCCCCGCAGAGTAACAAATGTAGGAAGGAGCAGGGTTAGAATGCAGGTATAGCAGAGGCAGATAGACTGTGGGTACTATGAAATAGTCAGCTGTTAGTTGCTATGGGTTACTAGACTTGGTTCAGCTTTACCCTGTTGATTACATTTATTTGAATTGTGCCCTACCAGAGGCCCTTTAGGCTATAGATCCTACAAAAGAGACAGGTTGGATGGTTGGAATGGAAGGAGACAAAGCATTCCTTACATGTAGTGGCCATGGCAGCTAAGGCATCGCTCTCTGTCTCATCCCCGAATATGGCAGTTAATGAGACCTTGTACTCCGTGCTGTGTGTTAATCCATCAATGAGATGAGAGGTGATGTCGCCATTCAGGACAATCTATAGGAAGTGAGAACAAGACACATATATCGGCCATTCATTTTGTACATACACTACTAGTCGGTAGCGATCGATGACACTAACACAATAAACTAACACCCGCTGACTTCTGCTGATATTGGGCGCAGTTTAGAGACTGCCCTTACCAGGTCAAAGTCATGTGATTAAATGTTACCTGCATTAGGTATTAAAGACCATATTGAAATAAATGGAACTTAGGCAATATTCATGGTTTATGGAGACCCCTATAAACAAATTTACCTCTTGAGATTCCCCTCCACTCAGTGGCGTCCATACCAGTCTGTACATCACGATATCTGAAGCAAATTGTTTCCAGTACGCTCTGAAACTGTGTGTGGTTATGTCACCGACTTCCAGGCTCTGGGGATTCGGTACTTTTACTGAAAATTCATTGGATAAATTAGTTGTCTTTTCCCAAAGCAGATCATGGAGCATGAGGCCACATAAATGATAAAAGAATGCAAAGTTTTAATGGGAGAGAAGGCATTTCCCACCACTTACTCTTATTGAGTGATTCTGAACTTCATAAACAGCAATAGAAGGAGCATGGAAGAATGCAGGCAAAATGGTGCATGCTAGGAATGAGGTAGGGGAACCTGGCATGGGTTGGTGAAGGCAAGTAAAGTGCAGGGTTAAAGGAGAATTAAAGCCTAACTAAAGAAGTAGCTAGAAATGTTGTACATTATGTTTTGGGCTTCTGTACCAGCCCAAGGCAACCACAGCCCTTTAGCAGTAAAGATCTGTGTCTCCAAAGATGCCCCAGTAGCTTCCCATCTTCTTTTCTGCTGATTCACTGCACAAGTCTGAGGTAGTCTGGGTACATGGTTAGGGAATGCCAGGGCCTTGATGCTGCCCTGTTGTGTGTATTGATTTTAGGAAAGAACAAAAAATGTAAATTTTCCTTTCTGATGGAGTCACTTACATGTGGTGAAAGTGCCGGTTAACGGCTCAGATTCTCCTTCGTCAAAAACGGAGAAAATGGCGACGGTGTACTCAGTGAGGGACGACAGCTGCTTCAGATTGTAGGTTGACACTCGATCAACTACCACCTGCAAAGGAATTACAGATGTTAGAACTTGCAATGGGCAGAGACTGCCAGGATCTCAGCAGGTTATCTGGCTACTGGCCCATTGTGCCGGCCCTAAATTGCCACCAATGGAATTCCAAACGAATGAGCTGCTGGATTAGCTTGGAGCTTTACAGAAAGAATGACAAATACAGAACAAGAACAATATGAATCTATTACATGCATTCAGAACTTTATAAATCACCTGGACAAGAAGAAGTAGAAGAAGAAGAAGAAGAAGGTTGGGGCAACGCAAAAAGCCTCTGGATGATTCATGCACAATGTGTCCATCCTGCCTCTTCAGATGAATGATGCGTAATTGCAACAACCTACTGTGGGAGCTACTGCCACCTTGGATGCGGCAATTGCTCCAGGGTTTCCACAGCAGGTATGCGACAATAAGCACACCAAACTTGTGCCCAATGCTCAGCCCAGTGTTTTACCCCAAGCTGCTCCTTGCACTTCCACTAGCTGGACTCGGGGGCAAATAAAGGGGCACTTTATGTCTGAAATTGCACTTTGCACTTTGCACTTGCTTTCATCATTTTCCCCTTCTGTCTTATTATTACAGAGCAAATCAATCAAAAATGAAGAACTTTTTTTTTTTTTGCTTCCCCTCTATTCATAAGAAATTTTCAAATACTTTTTGAATACAATATTAATGAAATTTGTTCCAGTAAGTGAAAAATCTGATTATTTTAATGGAATTGGAAATGGTTTTTTTAAAGGGGAAGGAAAGCTCCGATCCAAGAGGGTTGCCAAATGTTAAGGAACTTCCCCAAGAATCGTAATGACTTACCTGAAATCCTTGGAGCTCCTTTTAGCCAAAACCTGCATTGGCCCAGGGCATTTTTGCGAGTGATCTTCACCAGGTACACCTGCTCAGTAGCGTTAAAAGCTGGACTTTAACAAAAAAAGCTGCTATTTATGCTCTACTGCGCATGCGTTGGCCACTGGATTTTGAAGAAAGAAGAAGGGAAGAAGAGGATCCCTCACTTGCAGTTTTCCATTTACAGGAGCACTGGCCTGGAGTATCAGGTGATTCATTACAATTCTTGGGGGGTGCCCTAACATTTGACACCCACCTTGGATTGGAGATTTTTTTCTCCTTTAACAGGAGAGAAAAATCCATGTATATTTTACTATTGATAAAGAAGAAAATAGAACACAAGTAACTCACATCGTTGGTTTCTGCCCGTCCGGTTTTCACGTACATAATCCGATACCCATTGACTCTCTTGTTGGAGTGATCCCAAGATACTGTGGCGCTGCTGTGCCCAATGGCTGTAAATCGAATGTTCCTGGGTGGGCTTAAAGGCACTGCATGGGAATAAAGTAAATACGCGTTAAAGGGATTGCGTAAACTGTCAAACAAACAATATCTACTTGATGTGAGCCTCACTATTTCCTCAGTATGGAATGAAATAAAGTAAAATAACATTTAAAATGCCTAATTACAGCTGCAATGAAACATATGTGCATAGCTGCCCCTACTAGCGAATGAAAATTTAGGACACACCCAGATCAATCTAAACCCCACCCAGATGCATCCAGGTTACACCCAGATATTCTTTCTGTGTAATAGCTTTGTGATCAGTCCTATGATGAAATGATTGGACGGGCACACATAATAATAACACAAGCACACCCTACCCCTATCCAGCAACATAGCAACCAATCAGCAGTTAGCTTTACCTCATTGATTACAATATTGAAAATAAAGGGCCTATTTAATTTTCCTTGAACACTAACAGCTGTAAAATTGCTCCTTATAGAGTTTATTTTCCCAGTATTTTCATCTGGAGCATTAACATGCTCTGAACAATTTAGGGGTACGGTATGTGACTGTAAATGGGATGCCCATGTCTCCCCCCCCAGCCTGCCCCTCTCCATTCTGTATCATCCAATCAACAATACTTCTAAGAATATATGCTCAATCCAAATCTCTAATGGCACTTATGTTGTATGGACTTATTCAGGGCACACAAACAGAAAGGGGAAATCCTGGCACCTTATGATCTGTGTTAAGGACATTTCATGGTTTTCCAGGAATCTTCTTATTTTAAAGAGCTGGTGATCATCCAAGACTGCTTCAGGGCTACAACCTCCGGGGCAACCTTGAGTAAGAAGAGCCCTAAGCACCATCTCATCCTCCCCTCATTGTGTTTTTATGGGGAAAATGTAGCTAACCCCTTCCCCTGTTACCTCTACCCATCCACTTTCCTTCTCCTCTGTAGCTTTATTATTGTATAGATTTGTATATTAAATAGATATTTGTTTTAATATATCTTATTTAGAATATATAATAAAGTATATTTTTCAAATAAAAAAAAATAGCCTTTGAAACAATATAGCCAGAAAGCTGTATTTTTTAGGAAATAGCAAATGCACCATAAGGTTTAGCATTTTCAACATAAGTATTTTTTGAGCTTTATCACAAATCATTCACTTTGTTCCCAGGGATAATTAATAGAAATGCATATGAAACAGAATGGAAAGGACTGGCAACAGGGAAGGGCATTTGAGGGACATTGTTAATTAGTCCTTTAATATTATATTACATTAATCTCAAAGGAAAAAAATCCTTGACCTTGTCCAAGTGGACACACTGAAATTAAGCTATGACCCAAGGTCAGACAGACATGGCTCAAGAACCTTGTTGACTTGGAAGGAATTAGTTATGGTCGGCCAACAAAAGTCAGCACTTAACCTTTGTGGCTTTCACTTGTCAACTAATAAACCTTTATTCGAATGCTGTAATCCTATTTACCATGTCACGTAGATTTAAATAGATACAAGAGGGACTGTATTAAACACTCTCACTAGTGTTTGAACCTATAGTTAAAGTGCACACATCAATGTTATTTCCAGCGTTGAAGGTGCAGTCTATTAGAGCCCACACTCTTGTTGGGAATCAATACTATTTTTGGAAGAAAATCCCCCTTCTCGAAAGCAACCAATCAGCTGTTGGCTCTCATTATTAGAACTGCACTAGGTTGTTTAAACTGCCGATTGATTTCTATTTATGTCTCCCAACATCCCTTATCTGACAATCTGGAAATGTAAGGGAATTATTCAAATCTGGTTCAGCCATAACCATTTTAGATGAGCCATGCTCAAACTACCCCTTGATCTACCTCAAACTGGCACTGTGAAACCATAACCTTGTACTTGTTACTCTGAGCATGATGTCCTGTTCTAGCTGACTACAAATTCGATTCTGCATCTTTTGTACGTACAACTGTGCATCACTTACACGTTGTCTCCTGCGCAGTGAGTGGGTCGCTGGCTTCTTCTCCGAACATGGCATAGACAGTCACTGCGTATTCTGTGTTAGGAGTCAGGTCGTCCAACTTAACATCTGTGAGTGACCCATCAACTTTCATCTGTAACGTAAGACACACATTAGCACCTCGACACTCTGCCCTGAGCACTATGTAAAGATAAATCTATTTCTAAGACTTTATCCAGCAGCCTGTAGGGTCAATTTGTCCTCTTTTAAGGCTTTTAAGGTATTAGTCTAATGGACCAATACTAGATGCATGCACCAAACAAGACCGATCAGGCTAATAAACATGAACCCTTAATTTAGTGCCATCATTTTCACGTAATATAGCCTTTTCCCCCCATTTTGTAATTCTATACCTTGAAATATTTGAATGTTCTACTATGTGAAATCCACACATGAAATCACATGAAGCACATGAAATCGAAACTATTGCACATTTGAGATGGCGTGCAACGGTGCAAACCTGCATCATTATGGGTTTCATGCAGGTGGGGAAAGGGCATTTTGACTCCAATTAGGCACAAATTTTTTTGGGTGCAAAAATAAGGTGTAGGTACAATATACAGTAACTAGATGTTACTGAGCCTGACAGCAAATTAATTTTAGGGCCCCCAACATATCCAGAGGTTGTCCTGTTTTATCATTAGATGATCAAATTGTACATTATTTGGAACTCATGGACCCCCTATAACTCCTAAGCCCCCCTGCAGCCGAAGGGCCATTTCCTATATAGTTACATTCCTGGGAGAGGAGTATTTATGGCTGGTCAGTGGAAGGTAGGAGGTTTGAGGGTCTTGCAAGGTTACAATCCTACATGGTCCATTGCCTGTACTAAGCAATACTTTAATACTTTTATACACATTGCAGAAATGTCAACAAAAATGATGCTCTACTGTATTTAATTGAAATAGTCATTACCCTACGGCCTTTGAGAGGATTGGCTGGAACACCAGTAACAAGAGCAAGCAAGTGTAGTTGGCAATTATACTAAGGAGTTATTAGAGTTCAGTGCCTGAGGGATGGGATTATCCGTCTGCTCTTGGATCGGGGAGTTTACCAGCGCTTGGTTTTTGCACTGGTTATGTAAGAGGACACAGAGAGGAACCATATGAGACAATGGGTCCCCTTCCCTAAGGCACAGGCAAGTTACAGGTCCCTGGGGGGTATGCTATCCATTCTTTTCAGAACTCCTGTACCTTTTGTGTTCAAAATTTGTCCTGGTCCAGAAACCTGTAGCAACCAAACCAGAACCAGATAGCAACGTACTGGCCTTTCAGAATTAACATCATGTAAGCAAGCATCTCATTTCAGTGAACTGGGGCAAATCTGACATCATTACTTAACAATAACTCCCAGGCTATAACACATTATACTCTGTACTACCTGAGTGTTTGTGGAATGGCAAGTTATAATGATATATTTATCTTTAAGGAGTAAAGAAATAACCTCTTTCTCATCTGCTGCTAACCCTTCAGTAAGAGGAGCGTATAAGATCATGTAACCAGTAGCGCCAGCGACTCCGACCCATTTAGCTCTCATACTTCTGTGGGTGACATCATATAACTGCAGATCCGATGCCATTGGAAGCGCCACTGGAATTAAACCAAGGCAAAAGAAAAAACAAATTAGCCTTCAAATGACAGCACTAAGGATAATTTATAAATGATGACGGGTTACAATCCTTAACTTACATGTGGTTTCAGAACCTCGAAGGCCTTCACCGGCACTGTTAATATAAACAGCAAACACTGCTAACTGGTATTCTGTAAGGGACATCAAGTTTTTCAGCACTGTGGTAGAGACACTGCCATCGACAACAACCTAAATAAAAAAACAGTGTATGGTTTCTAGAGATTGCACACTGCAGTAGTACTACATTCTACATCTCCTGGTGTAGCTATTACAATCATAGGAGCAACTTTACCAAAAAAGCTTTCATCCATACAAAAATATTCTCCGTCTGAGGTCCCACCTTTAGCTGGGGCTAGCCTGAGCTCATAACACGGCTATAGATAATTTAGATATATATTTAGATATTTTTCTTTGATTATCTACCTAGACCAGGGATCCCCAACCTTTTTAACCCGTGAGAAACATTCAGAACCAAAAGGAGTTGGGGTGCAACGCTAGCATGAAAAATGCTCTTGGGTGCCAAATTTGTGCTGTGATTGGCCATTTGGTAGCCCCTATGAAGTGATTAAATCTTGCTTTTTTAATAATAAAGAAGGTCCAATCGTGGATTCTAGTTTGATTGGACTTTTTTTTATTTAAATACTCAAAAAACTTTCTATCATACCTATCTATTAGCTCTGGAAATGCATCTGGGCGTTGTGGGTTTAGCTCAGGAAACCCATTCTCATTGTTCATCAATTCAGTCTCACATTACTCACTGTTCTTGGTTGTATATGTGTATGTGTGTTATTATGCATGCGGCAAATATGTTTGTTCAGTATGTACTAGTGTATGTAATCCTTGTTGTAGTCTACTTTTCATTATAACATTTGTCTATGCTAAGCATGCCAATGGACTTGTCCTGGAAAGCAGACAAAATAGTTAAATGCCCTTGTATCTTTACCTCTTCTGGCTGCACTCCTTTACTTGGATAGTACACAACTCTGTACTTTTCAACTTTTCCTGGTGCATGAGTCCAACTAACACGGAATCCTCTGGCTGTGATCTCCGACGTGACCAGTTCTGATGGAGATCCAGTGACTGAAGTAACCGTGGTTCCTGGAAGGCATCACTGCTTATATTAATGCAATTTAAAGCATCATAATTCTTCCATATTTACAGATTTAGCTATTTCATATTATGCAGTGTGAAGGAAAAGGCGGTGACCAGTGTAATGATGTGATTCTTGGGGGGTTATTTATCAAAGTTCAATTTTATCTCAACATTTTCTGCTGCAAACTCCGATCAAATCCGCTCTGGTTTTTTTAACCTTATTTATTGTTACATTTTCCCGAAAATTTGCTTTGCAGGATTTTCATGATTTTTTGGATTTTTCACCCAAAAAGTCTTATGGTTTTTGCCTGAAAACTCTGAAAAGTTTGGGGTATTGCATGAAACCCAGCGCACCTCAAAAAATCATTGGGACTTCTCCCATTGACTTACATGCAACCTCGACAGGTCTGAGATGCCAGATTTTCTAATTCGGACTTTTCCATCCTCGGGGTTTAATAAGTTCCGAAAAATTTTTGATTTTTTAAAAGTCTGATTTTATATTAAAAAAAAATCAAGAATTTTTCATGATTTTTGCATTCGGAGTTTAGTTAATAACCCCCTAAGTCTGTTGGGAATTAGAGCAATAATATGAATTTATGAAAATAAATTTACATCCCTAAAAACCTGGGCATTGGAGGAGACTTTTGTATATATTGACACCACATTTTAACAGATAAAAAGCCTGGGACAACTCCATGTGCCATTAGCCTAAAACTCTGTAGCGAAATGATGTAAAATCCAAGATAGCTTGAGACACCCCTTTTGGATAACTCCAGGTACATTGATGGAAATGAATGCTTGATTGCAGTTTTAATCTAAATGCAATATCCCAGGACTGTGAACACATTTATAAAGGAATGCTTGTAGTCCTTAGACTATGGATTGTGTTGATGTGCATTAGTCAACTCCAATACCCTTGTGTACAGAATAAAGCCTCCAGGAATTCTGCTCATCACTGCGGAGACATCACAATTAATTCATATTCTCCCCTATTATGTTATACTGCTGTACAGTCTAATTATTCTCTCCAGTTGATTTACTGAGGGTGATCATGCAAATGATGTTTAATAAAAAGTCTACCTTTTCATGTCATTTAAGTACATTCACGGTTATTAAACTCATTAGTGCCTGAGGAGCTCTAACATGCCCACACGTCTCTCTAACCTCATGAAACCGCGGCTCTATGGATCTATTCCCTTCCACTTGCCTAATATTCTTGGTATTCCATGTTATTCTGCCCCCAGGTGGGTAATTTCCATCCTTCTTTCTGATTTTCTCACCTCTGATATCATTTTCTTGTTCTTGCACTCTCTGGCACACGGTCCTTGTGAGTCCATCCACAATCGTGTCCATGACATTGAAATCAGCAACATTGTAAACATGAGAGCTGTCAGGTTCCGAGGCGATTTCCTTGAGTTCATTTAAGTCCGCGTTTTTTACACCTTAACGGGGCGACAAAGAGGAACAATATGGAGCAGTAGGCAAAATGCAACAGCAGATGCCACAATTGTTTTATGCTTTTGATAAACTAGGTTAGATACCAAGTATTAGTGACCATATTTAAGTTGACATTTAAAGGGCGTGTAAAGGCAAAAAAATAAAATCCCATTTTTACTTTCTTTAATAGAAAAGAAACCTATCTACAATATAATTTAATTAAAAAATGTGTACCGTTTTTATAAGAAACCTGACTGCACTGCCGGGTGATGTTGTGATGGCTGATTCAGTTAATGCCTTTAAGAATGGCTTGGATGATTTTTTGGACAGACATAATATCAAAGGCTATTGTGATACTAAACTCTATAGTAAGTATAGGTATGGGTATATAGAATTTAATTAAAAGTAGGGAGGGGTGTGTGTATGGATGCTGGGTTTTCATTTGGAGGGGTTGAACTTGATGGACTTTGTCTTTTTTCAACCCAATTTAACTATGTAACTATGTAACTATGTAACTATCTATGCAGTGAAATTCTCCCTTCATTTACTGCTGTGGGTAGGAATTGTCAGACGGTCCCTAACTGCTGAGCAGGGAAACAATCATACTTATGAACAGCAGGGGGAGCCCTCGCCTTACTTCCCAGCCATGCAGAACTCAAGCAGCTTTGTTTATGATGATCCCTAAGCAGCCCAGACCACACTGAGCATGTGCACAGTCTTAGTCTTGCAAAGATGTATAACAAAGTTACAAGGTGGTGACCCCCTGTAGCCAACTTTGAAAGCATAAATTATTTGCTTGATTAGGCTTGTGGTGCAGTAAGTTCATGTTTATATTTAGTATACAAAATACAGCATTTCTAGCCTTATTCTATTTTAGACTTTACATGCCCTTTAACAGTTTGTTCTCACCCTTTGATAACTATGTGAGCCAAAATAAAAGAAAGACTATATTTTGAGAGTCGTTTTGCCATTCAGTAGATTCAAGCACTTCCATCAAGTGCATTTAATGGAATATATCCAACAGAACTAAAGTAGTGGAAGATGTTGATGGAAAATTCATGACATCTTACCGACTGCAAACAGTTCAATTCCAGCATCTTTCAGACTTTTGGCAGGTGGAATAACATCATCTTGGGATTTCCCATCGGTAACCAAAATACCAATCTTCGGAAGCCCCGGCCTTGCTCCTGATTCTGGCTTAAAACTGTTTTCCAGAATGTAAGTCAAGGCAAGCCCTGCAAAAAAAGAATGGGGGTAAACAGTAAATCTAGGAACAGTTAAATAGTTTAGTAAATAGTCCCATTTAATTATAATAACTCTTGCCAGTCTTCTAATAAAACTTGTGCTGGTAGCAATGCAGTGTAATTGTATTGTCTTTGGCTAAACATTCAAGGTGCAAGGCGCATTTGTGCTTTTTATATATTCGGATCTTTAGCATGGCATTTGCGGTTTTATAGAAGATAGTTTATTCATGGTTTCAAAAACCTCAAAAACCACTAAAATGAGAATGTTGATAAATGGCCCTCCCCATGTGTCCTCGTGGTTAAAATAATGGAATTTTGCTTTTATGGAACAATCACATACTTCCAGCATTATTCATCCATCACAATCACTTTCCTCAAGAACTATGCCTAGATAAGAACAAAAAACACCCAACCAAAAAGTATGATGACGACCAGCCGAGGATCCTGGGAAACAGAATACAGAAGGATAGCCAAAGCTTAGTATCTTTAAATTTGACTGGGACCAGCAGAGAACCTGGCGACAACTGGAGAGCAAAAAATGAAATAAATTTCCAAAAATGTATTTTAGTGGCAGCCAATTGGGCTTAGGATCATCGGAGACAGGATTTGACAGTAAATTGTGCTAAATACAGTAGAATATATGGCAACAGTATCTGTAACATAGTAGTGCTCCAAGTAGATTGGCCACAAGACTGTGTACTGAAAAACCTAAAACCTGATTTTAGAAAAACAATACCTGTCAGTGTGTTGCCGCCTTTGTAAGGAAGGTTCCGGACAGCATCTATCACTGCATCCTTGTTAGAGTAAGAATCCAGCTGCCATTCTATTCTTGGGTCTCCACTGTACTGTGCAAGACCTGAAAACAGATAAAAAATGAATCATGTCTTTTTTTCCATTTATACCGATTGACATGGAAAATGAATATGAAATTAATAAAAAACAAAAATACATTTACAAGAATACCTATTCTTGTTTTATCCGAAGCAACATTAAAGGCAGCAACCAGATTCTCCAAGAAGAGCCGCACAAGCCTGAAGTTGAGTCGGCCAATGCTCCATGATCCATCCACCAGAATCACAATGTCGGCAACCGCTGGGGTTCTACATGAAAACTGATTTTCTTTAAAAAAAAAGGAAAAACATTAAGCCCATGTTAATCTCTACATTCTTTGGAATAATTAAAACATAGCAATGGGCTACGATTCTACAGTGCAGGAATGAAATCTGGTGTACAGATGGAATTGTATAGGAACCCTTCATGTCATACTAAGTATTTTTCAGTAGAGTACAAGGTAGATAGTCCGTATAAACATAATCATGACCATTCTCTATGGCTGGAAAGGATTAAAAGTCACAGTGTTTACACCGAATAAACAAATTCATAGCATTTGCTAAAACATATCAAGGTCAACAATAAATTACCCATACATTATCTTTATTTCCTAGTGGAAATTTAAAGATACAAAAACTGAAACAGAAAATAAAAAGACAAATATATGACATTACAAGAAAAAATCAAAGAGAATGTTAAGTGGCTTTTGAATGTTAAATGTCGATGGCTATTGGCTTTTGGATGCTTCTCTCTGCTGAACGCAAACAACAAGAAGTCTCTCCTGAAATAGAATAAAATCAAAGTGAGATAAGAAGTCAAATGGGATGCATTGTTGATGTACATAAATTTCCCAACATGAAACGTTTCAGTTCTGTATTGTGACCAAGATATGTCTAATGAAATTCATTCTTCAATAGGGTAATGATGGCAAATACAAGGCCACAGTAGCATTGGACTGGTTTAATGGCTTAATAACAATAAGGTGCATGGCCCACATTGTTTCAGTCACAGCCCTGATCGTCAGGGATGGAATAAGGCAGGGGTCCCCAACATTTTTTACCCGTGAGCCACATTCAAAAATAAAAAGAGTTGGGGAGCAACACAGACATGCAAAAACTTCCTGGGGTGCCAAATAAGGACTGTAATTGGCTATTTGATGGCCCTTATGTGGACTGGCAGCCTACAGGAGGGTCTGTTTGGCAGTAGATCTGGTTTTTATACAACCAAAACTTGCCTCCAAGCCTGGAATTCAAAAATAAGCACCTCCTTTGATGTCACTAGGAGCAACATCCAAGGGGTTGGTGAGCAACATGTTGTTCGCAAGCTACCGGTTGGGGATCACTGGAATAAGGGATAGGCAGCAGCTCAATTGTGATGGTGGTGGGGGCACTGAGACCCTAGAACATACTTCTGCTGCCTTCTCTAACTCTAGCCCTGCTCATCAGCACTGCACCAATGAATGAGCAGATGAAGAAGGTTGCAAGTATTGGGGGAAGGTGCAAGCAGAAGGGGGAAGGTGCAAGGAGCGGGGGCTTGACTTGGGTGTCAGAAGTCTTTGAATCTTGAATCTAGCTTGAATCTAGGGTCTGCACACATCATCTCATACACCTGAACATCCTGGAGAAAATCTGCCATGAAAAGTGCGGCCCAAATTCACCCTCTGTCAAAGTTGTCTACTGAGTCCAAAAAGGCGTATGGGGCAATGAAACAAATACAGAGTTTCCCCAGGTTCAGTGGCCCATAATGCTTTTCTACAGCTGACCAATAAATAACACCTGCTTAATTGCTATTGGATATAAGCAGGTTTTTATTTTTGTAGGCAAAAGATGGGCAAACTCAATAAAAAGAATTTGAAAAGAAAAGAAAGATGGGCCGGGCGGGGGTCTATTGCATACAGCCATGGGCACAAGACCTGATTAAAGCTTTCCAGCATTCCCATTGTAAAAAAATCTTTCTCTCTTATATCTTCAGTATTCATAGGAATGTGTCCTCTAGAAAAGGTTTTGGTAAATAAGCATCTAAAGTAGTTATGGTACAGTCCCACGATGTGCTGAATTTATAAAAATTATAAATATGTGGCATTAATAAACTATTTTACATCAAAGATAAAAAGTTTCGACTGGCACGCTTTACAGATGCCCTTAATGCTATACATATTATAAAACCTACTTAACAACAAACTGAATTACTTCTCCAGTCTTTTTTAATCATGTAGAGAGTGCAATTGCTTGTTAATAGTTTTTGATAGGCTGCCAGCATCCGCGTTCTTTGCCAGCTTTCCAAAAATATTTGTTCATTTAGCACATTCTCAGCTTTAAAAAAACCCTACTTTAATTCCATGAAACAGTATGTTGTGCCTATGGTATCAAGTACAACGCCAAAATCACTGCACAAACCTCGGCTACTTGGGGGATTATTAAAAGAAAAATAAACCCTGCACAGTATGTGAGTATGTTTGATCAAACTTATATAGTGCCAAAAGTGCATGCAATGCTTTATAAGCAGTTTAAAAATAAAAAGAGTGCAAAGAATAAGTTCAGTATATAGACATTAGGAGAAGAGTTCCCTGACTTATGGTCTAACTATCTATACATGATTTTGGAGACACCCAAGAAAAACTCTGGACTGAGTATATACAGTTTATATCTTTGCTTGGCATATGGTACATCAGGGGCACCCAAAAGTTTCTATTGCAATCTATCAGTAGATCTCAAGCTAGTGTAGATAACTCACTGGTTGACTCCCCAAAAAGTAGAATCCATACCTGTAGTCTGGGCAACCCTGAGCTACTGTGTAGCTCTGTGTAAATTAGGCTTTCAGCAAACTGTTGGCTGTTGGCTATGGCTGTTGTCAGCCTGTGTATTTTTGCAGGGTGAGAGAAGCCCCAGTCACATACAGTGGAGCTGAAGCTTAGGTCAATATTTGGGCTTAACTCAGTCTGTCTGAGCCACAACAGGGGCACTGAGCAGATCTGCTTCTCTCAGCCAGCAAAAATACACAGGTTGACAACAGCCAGAGCCAACAGCCTGTGTTCCCATAGCCTTATTATAGTTTATGCTTCCCTAGGGATCATCACAGAAATATTCACACATCTAGATAAATAAATTGCATTTAGATAAGTTGGGCCATTTTGGTTCCCCCATAGATGATGGGAAATGAAGCCAAAAGGATAAGCAAACCATAAGAAATTAAGTTTAAGTGCTTTTCTAAGTACTTTTGCAATTAACATGGATTATTTTTTTAGTTTCAGAGCTATTTATACTTTTATTAACGGCAGATATAAGGAATTTTGTAACAACCACGCCACCTGCTGGTCAGTCCCCGTAACCATGCAGTCAAAAAGATAATCCTTCCGAAGGAAAACAGATAAGTGTTTTGATGTTGTTTTACTCAGGGGGAGGTGGCATCTGGGGCTTCTGATCTCTTTTCTGAGCAGAGCAACATCAAAACATTACTCTGTTTTCCATGTCGTTTCCACTTCTGTTCAATGCAGAGGTAGACAAATATGACAAGATAGCTTCCATTCACCTCAAAAGGGGAAAATAAGTAATTAATAGCACAAAAACTGAACCCCTCATTGGATCAATGTAGATATGTGTGCTAGTAGTATTGTATCTTCTCATTTACTGATTCAGTGGAGCATCTAGCCCGTCTTGAAATCTATCGTATTTACCTGCAGAACTGATATAGGGAAGAATGCAACAACTGAATCTTCAAACATCAGGCCGGCTCTACTCTTCTTCCAGTTATCTCCTCTACTGCGCACCAGAAGCCTCTGTGTTTGTCAAAGTATGGCAACATGATGCTATCAAGGAAAGTACCCTGGTCTGATGCATTTTTGGAAGAAGTAGTGTGCCAACTCATGTTGCCTGTGACAGTGATGCCTCAGTTGCAGATGCGCTGAACGACTTCTATGCACTTCTATGCACAGTTTGAAGCACAGAACAACACAGGAATGAGGAAGACCATCACTCTGCCTAGTGACCAGGCACTGCGTCTGATGGTGGCTGACATGAGGATGACTCTGGAATGAGTAACTCCACGGAAGGCTGCAGGACCAGACAATATCCCTGGTAGAGTGCTAAGAGAATGTGCAGATCAGCTGGCAGATGTTTTCACTGACATCTCTAACAACTGACATTTCCCTGATCACCTCCACTGTCCCGAAGTGCTTCAAAACCACCATCATTGTCCCCGTGCCGAAGAAGTCATCAGTGTCCTGCCTCAACGACTACTGTCTTGTGGCACTCACCCCCATCATCATGAAGTGTTTTGAGAAGCTTGTCAAGAAACACATCAAAACCCTGCTGCCACCAGCACTGGGCCCCCTACAGTTCGCATCCATTCAAAATCACTCAAAAGACGATGCAATAGCCACCACCCTCCATCTGGCCCTCTCTCATGTGGACAAAAAAGACACGTACGTTCGAATGCTGTACATAGACTTCAGTTCAGCATTCAACACTATCATTCCTCAGCATCTGATAGAAAAGCTGAGCCTGCTTGGACTGAACACCTCCCTCTGCAGTTGGATTCTGGACTTCCTGACCGACAGACCTCAGTCAGTCAGGATTGGAAACATCATCTCCAGAACCACCACACTGAGCACCGGAGTCCCTCAAGGTTGTGTGCTTAGTCTTCTACTGTTCACTCTGCTGACACATGACTGTGCAGCCACACACCGCACAAATCACATCATAAAGTTCGCTGATGACATGACTGTGGTGGGTCTCATCAGCAATAATGTTGAGTCACCATACAGAGAGGAGGTGCAGCGGTTAACAGACTGGTGTAGAGCCAACAACCTGTCTCTCAATGTAGACAAAACAAAGGAGATGGTTGTTGACTTTAGGAAGACTAGGAGTGACCAACTGCCACTGTACATAGACGGCTCTAATGTGGAGATTGTCAAAAGCACCAAATTCCTTGGTGTTCATCTGGCGGAGAAGCCCAACAGCACCTCTACTTCCTGCACAAGCTGAGGAAATCCTCCCACCATCCATACTCAAAACCTTCTACAGAGGGACTATCAAGAGCATCCTGAGCAGCTGTATCACTGTCTGGGCTGGGAACTGCACTGTCCAGGATTGCAAGACCCTACAGAGGATAGTGAAGACAGCAGAGAAGATCATAGGTGTCTCTCTTCCTTCCATCACGGACATTTACACCACTCGCTGCATCCGTAAAGCCACCAGCATTGTGGCTGATCCAACACACCCCTCACACTCACTGTTCACACTCCTGCCATTTGGAAAAAGGTACCGAAGCATTAGGGCCCTCACTACCAGACTGTGTAACAGTTTCTTCCCCCAAGCCATAAGGCTCCTGAATACTCAGGGACCGGACAGATCTCTCTCACACACACACTCCATCTGACCTTACTATATACCACAACGTTACACAGACACTGTACGCCATTGTATAAAGAAATAGCCATTGGATACAATTGTTCTCTATAAGCACATCTGCACTTTATCAGGTTCTTTATCATGCTCTTACTACTATCACAATGATACACCCATCATGTCTGACATTTAGCATTATTTACTTAACATATTACATCTGCTGAGTGTGCACTGTCTTGTCCGGTCCCTGCACTGTGCTGTCCTGTCTTGCAGGAGTTGCATATTTTTGCACTTGCCCTTTTTGTTTGTTGTCTGGTACATTTACATTGTGTGTAGCACCATGGTCCTAGAGGAACGTTGTTTCATTACACTGTGTACTGTACAAATGTATATGGATGAAATGACAATACACTCACTCTTGACTCTTAAGTGACTAAAGTGACTAGGGGGTGCCTAACAACTTAAGCACCTTTTAGTGATTCTGCCCTTCCTTGCACTTTTGCAAAGTGCTCTATTTATTCAACATTTAAGGGAAATCAATGGAAGAGAAGCCATACTGTATTAAGCTACAAAGAAAAGTTTCCCAATATGTGCATAATTCAGCATATTATGAAGGGTTAGAAATGTACAGCAATTAGGAGGCTCATTTTCATTTACTGTCTGTACTATTACTTCTTTTTCTGACAGCTTCATCCAGGGACTTTTACAAGCAGCTAATAAAAGCTGAGGCCTAGTGCTATAAAACTGGCTCATGCACAAGGGAATGTAGGCAATTCAACTGATTTGTCTGGTAATGGACTTGATTGTTGCTGTAGTAGTCTGGTCGGCGATAGATTTCTGCCAATAGCAGGTGGAAGATGGATAAACACAGGTGCTGACATTTAATAAAATGCAAGGCTGATGGAAGAGGTCCTGCAGGCTTACTCCTTTATTCCCTTGTGCTATATTGCTTTCCTATAGTCCAATGCCCATGAAAAGCAAATTGTAAGCCCAAGATAAAATCACATGCAAGATGCCAGAGGACAAATACAAATAACACACACGACTGTCTAGGGCTCCTCAAATTATATGTCTCACAGAGAAGCCTTGTAGGTAAGATGAGTAGTAAGACTGGGAGATAGCAGGTATAGAAAAGAAACATGGAGATAGTGGGCCACATGCAACTGTTGTTGTGGTTGTAAAATTCCAATGAGCCTGATCTATTACATCACTTTAGAAGGATTCTGGGAAATGCAGATGGGGAGACACAGACAGGGCATCTCTTTAATCTCATACCTGAAACCTATAGAGTCTGACAAACTGTGGAATTTGGATCTGTAGTATTGTTCAACTGCCAACCCTAAAGCTGAAACAAAATGTTAAAGGAAACTGAAGAGTCAACAAGTTGCATTCATTTTGCAAAAATAATATATATTTTACCTTTGATTCTAATAAAGCAGCTCCCAAAGCAATATTGTTGGGTGTCAAAGCCAGTTGTGTTTTGAGAGGAGCAGTTTAAACAAATATATAACTCCATAGATGTTTATTAGCTTTAGGGGTTTTTGGCTATGATTGTCATGTTAATAATACCTTACAGAAAAAATGCATGGCTGCTTTCTGCTTTGCAACCAGTGTGGTGTTGGTTGAATGAACAAAATATCATGTTGCCCTATGACTGCATAGATTGTAGATGTGTGACTTCACTAAATTAGGTCTATACACTAGAGGGGGTTGAGTCATCATAGACTAGTGATGTATCCGGATTCCTTCGTAGGATTTTGGACTGATCCAAATTGTAGTTTGTGTCACAATAAAACTGTCAAATAATTATTAAGCATGAAGCTTTGTCCAGTTTCATAATCAGACTGTCACGCTCCTGGGACCTTACTCGAGCTCTTGCACTTGGAGAGCGGAATGTCACTCTGATATTTCTCAACCAATTATCCAAGCCTGATATGGTTGGGTTTTTCTCTACGGTCATTTTTCCCATTATAACCATACATTGTATCGAGGATTGGCGTTACCAAAGGGTTAATTGATGGTTGCTGATGTTTGGGACAATGCCTTGTGTTTCACCTGTAATTTAGATATTAACATTTAAAGCAACAGGGGATATGTGTTGACTTGTAATAAAGATGAAAGCAGATGCTTCAAAGGCCTGATAATTAACTACCAATTAACTATAGGACCATCTGTTTCCATTTAAGTGCAGAATATAAGACACAATAAGGCTTTCCCATTCTTGTTGTTTTTAAAGTCTTTATCCATCATCTTTATACCATACTGCATATACTGAATAGACAAGCCATGCAGAACTACAAAGTTGCGCAAACAACTGCAGAACTGAACACTAAAGTATAACCATGAAATAGTCTAGAACTGCTGTTATTTATGTATACCAACCCATAGATGCCATTGAACATTACTCCTTCTGGAACTGCCCAACAAAACCTCTATATCATTCTGAACTTGGACAACTTTCTAAATATAATGTTACTGACGTTAACACTCTAAGTTAATCCAGGACTGGTTCAATTGTTGTTTGTAGAAAAGAGTTTTTTGTCCCTCTGGCTCAAGCTTTAGATGACTTTTTTTTCCTGCCTTCTCCCAGGGTCAGCTAGAAGTTAGGTAGGATTTACTTTGATGAAAAGGTTGAACTTGATGGACATGTGTCCTTTTTTAACCTCATCTAAATATGTAATATGCCTCAGGTCTGCACATCGGGCAAAGTCATAATGGAAAATATGTTATTGATTAGTTGTACTTTTGTATTTTGAAGAAGAACATTGCTAAGGCATTTCAAAGGTCTCTTTAGACCCAAGGCGACATTCCTCTTATTGAACCTTATGTATGTCCGTGTTTGAAAATATAGAAATTTAATAGATAATGAGACAGATAGAACAACAGACATGCCACTAAATTAGTGACCTTCAGAATTTTTGGTTCATGCTTCATTTCCAATATTTGGCCAGGGCAACCCCTTAGCTCATGTCAAGTTAGGATGTCTTTAATATATTGCTGTATAATACATTAAGCAATATTGCCAAGGATATCTAGGATATCAATTGAGTGTTCATCACAAATCTCCCCCTATTTATTTTTTAACTCAGGATCCCTCATACACAGATCAGGGCCAGACCAACACTTTGGGTTTGGGTAAAGGAAACTTTACAGCTGAACGAAGCAGGTCTATAACACAATATAATTGTATGCCCCCAACCAGACCGCTCAAGGATTCCACCCAACTCCCAAAAAAGTTAAAAATTTGCCTAGGAGCATTAAACCAATGCTTTTAAACAAGTGACCAGTAAATGCCGCCTGCTGATTGGTCACTTTAGGTTACTACCAGCTACCTTTTATTACATAATCCCCCAAGTTATAAGATCATTAATACCACTCCTAAACGGCTCAACTGCTCAATAAATACTCAAGGTGAGGTTTTACCAGGAATCTATAAAGAAGCAAATTATGTTTTCACCTATAAGTACAATAAATAGATGCGATAGCTACATAAAATAAAGTGGGTAGTTGGGCAGATGGACAGAATAAATATGTTAGATGCAATAAATACTGTTGAAAGGTTGATCTTCCAATTCCTGTTGCCCCTCTCTGTGCACCCAGACCACAGCTGTAGCGTTCATCAGTAAAGACAGACAGGTGTAGGGGCCACATGGCACTATAATCTCTGTTCGCTGCCAGTGATTCAATCCAGCTGTTTGATCCAGAATTAAGACTTTCCATATTTAAAAATCACACGTTTCAGTGCAACGTGGACCGTTTGGGCTCTGCATTCCACAGAGAGATTGAAAAGCCATCTAAGCTCTGATCCAGCTTCATTCTTGGCCAAGCTCACAGCTTTTCTGGGAAATGGGAAACTACTGTACAGTGTATGGCAATACGATAATGCAGGGGCCCTATCTGAGGGCCTTTAATTACACGTCAGGGTGCAAGATACACTTCTATTACTGTGAATAAGCTACCGTTCCTAGCAACCCTTTGGAAGAATGAAGTTGAAGTTCTGCTGCTGTAGGAGGACATTTCTAATGTATGAGTATAAACTAAACACATCAAACAAGTGTTACATGATATAATACATTCTGCTTCCACACCCCTCCTTCCAAATGGCCACTGTGATGCTGGGGGGTCTCTGGGGCCAACTAGCTCTCTTTAAGGGGCTATTTACTAAACTCTGCATGCAAAAATCTTGAAACATGATGTGCTTTTTTTTTTTTTATAAAATCAGACTTTTAAAACATCATGAATTTTTCGGAATCGATTAAACCCCGAAGATGGAAGAGTCTGAATCAGAAAATCCTGCATCTCGGTAGTGATGGACGAATTTATTCGAACAGGCGTGAATTTGCAGACGAGTTTCCATGTTTCGCCACCGGCGATTAAATTCTCAAAACTGCAGTGAAAATACGCTGGCACAAATTCGCCAGCGTCCAAAAAAACAAACGCCGGTGCCCAGTTTTTTGGACACCGGAGCATTTTCAACGGCATCAAAAAATGGACACCGGTGTCAAAAAACAGATGTTGGCTTCCAAAAAAGGACGCTGGCGTCCAAAACGAAATGCCGGCGGCGTCTCGCTAATTTTCCGGTGAAGCAAAATGGGACAAATAAGCCCATCGCTGCTGTCGAGGTTGCAAATAAGCCCATGGGAGAAGTACCAATGATTTTCTGATGTGCGCTGGGTTTCGTGCAATACCCCAAAGTTTTTGGAGTTTTCTGGCAAAAATCTGAGTTTTCGGGTAAAAAAATCCAAAAAAATTTGGAAAAACGGATGAAAAATCCGAAAAAGTTTTGAAAATCTGATTTAATTTTTCCCGCAAAGCAAATTTTCAGAAAAATGTAATAATATATAAGTGCAAAACACCTGAGCGGAGTTTGTAGCAGTAAATATTGAGCTAAATTCGGACTTTGATAAATAAGAGTTATGTAATAAAATTTACAATGTTCTACCAGGTTTAGCAACAATTCAATGGGCAGTATGTACCTGGTGGAAACCCTTTGGGTATGGGTTACTAGATACAGTTTATACATTCCTATGCTTGTGCATAGCTCTCCCCTTCCCGTTCCCAGTTATTATTCAGCAGCTTCACCCAGAATATTCTAGTGCTGACGTGTTCCCTATTCACTGTGCTTGCCTACAGGCCACTGGCTTTTGGATTATATTGTAAACAAGAAACACCTTTTAGGGATATCATCAAAGTATTTCTGCTACACTGGAGCTGATGAGCGGCCCCACAACCACCTGCCCCATTCCTAGCTCAGAGCAAAACGAAAAACACTGCTTCAAGTTGGATCTAGCTCAGCTCAGCTGGAATGAAATGAGTGCTTTGATGTCACAATTTGGGCTAAATTGTTGTTTTTTACTTTTTGCTGCAGGAAGGGTAAAAAAAAAAAGTTACAGTATTTTAAGGTGGCGCAGACACATAAAACTGAAACGTCTGGAGCGACTCCTTTTCTACTGTTGTTTTATAGTTCTATGAAGTTGTCTGGTGCTGACTCAACCCTATTTATTAGTATTCTACTCAAGGTTACAGGTACTTTGCCTGACATCATTTTTCTTTGCTAAAAATGCTGCATCAAAATTCCGAAAGGCACCCTCAAATTGCTACACATGTCACCTGAAAAAATGCAAAAAAACTTAAATAATGTAGCAGTCAAAGCCAGCAGTGCAGAATACAGACCCCACTATCAATAACATTTGCAAATAACTTTAAAACCATGAAAATACTTCCTATTCTTGTATATTGGAATTTTGTTCAGAATTACATTTTCTTTTACCAGGCAATATTATCAAACAGTCATTTACAATCCCCCCTTAGTGCTCTTGGGGAGACAGCCCTTTGATGGCTAGAAACATTTTTCTGAATTATTGAGTAAACCACCTACTATGAGACTGGGCTGGGCAACATGAAAAGGAGCACCAGGGAGGAAGACATTTATCTTATCAATATTTCCCCTTTAAATTAAAAAGTCTTCCATAGATGCCAAACTCACCCAACCTGACATCTGGCTATGGGGGCTGAGAGGTATAGGTGTCAGCTGTTTTCAGCAAATAAAGACCCCAACTTCATATTCCTGATATAGACTATTTATTATATATTATATGTAGCTGGTTATTTGTTGTGGCTCACTTACTAAAAGTAGGCACATTTGCACCTCTGTAATAGCTCATGGCAACCACTTCCATTTTGGCATTTATTCTTCTTCCCGCACCTGGCTGAACAAAGCTAATCATAAATTAGTTGCTATGGGTTACTGTCCAGGTGCTGATTGTTAGCAAATTAACCCGACTGTTTGCTCAGGCCCTTGTGAATAAACCCAATATCCCCTGTATCGATTGTACAAATAGCCTATCATCTTCTTAAAGGGGACCTATCACCCCAAAAAATTATTCAAAATTCAATTTTATCATATTAGTCAAGCAAAATAAACTTTAATTACACTATATCAATTATTTGAATCTTGTTATCTTCAATCTGGGAATTCATAATTATAACAAGAAGGCAGCAGCCATTTTGTGGACACTGTTATTAAGACAAGCCTTGTATCATCTCAGAATCTTGTTTGTGCACCAGAATGGGGGACCTGATGTCCATCCCCATGTACTGGCTACACAATTAAATGGTGAAGAGAACGGGGAAATATGGGAGAGCAGTGACATCTAGGAAGTGCCAAATTGAAAGTGAAAGTAATTATCTGCCCCGCCTCTATGCCTAAGACATAGAGGAGGGGCAGGCAATATTTGATTGACAGCTGAGATTTTTAAATGAGTTTACAACAGCTATGAATGCTTTAATAAAACAAGAATTTGGATTTCATGTTTAGTTTGAAAAGGAATTTTATTATACATCTTTTTGTGTCCGGGTGACAGGTCCACTTTAATAAAGAAATATACATTTTAGGGTAAGGGGTGGATAACATTACCTCGGTTATGGATCACGTGTTATATTGGCTGGAAATGCCCAGTATGCATTAAAAAGGACCGTACCTCCTTCGGAAAGATTGTTGCCAGTTTTATCCTTCTTTTGGGCTTTGCTTGGTTCGGGAATTTTTCTTTTTTTCTCTAAATCTTTCACTAAAGAAAAGGGGGAAATTGTTTTAACACATTCAAGTATATGTTAAAAAATTTTTTTGGTTTATATATATATATATATATATATATATATATATATATATATATATATATATATATATATATATATATATAATACACAAAAGCCATGAATATCTTGTAAATTATATCCTTATAAACGGTGAGTTCTGATGTCACTTCTGTCACATGACTCACTGAAACTTGTGTATTATAATAAATAAAGTACCCCCAGTTGTAAAATATGAGGATATTAGAAGTTACCTCGGAGTTCCATGACCTGTATAAAAACACTTGGCCTTCGGCCTCGTGTTTTTATATGGTCATGAAACTCCTCGGTAACTTATAATATCCTTATATTTTACAAGAGGGGGTATTTTATTCACTATATATATATACAAGAAAATAGATGGTTTTTTCTACTGGGACTTTACTCATTAACCTATGTATGTGTAATGTATGTGTAATGTATGTGTAATGTATGTGTAATGTATGTGTAATGTATGTGTAATGTTCAGAACCTCTGAGAACATAATTTTCATAATTTTTTGTTGATACCATTTACAGGACATTGGATTAGTAACGGCCCACAAACTATTTTCCCTGAAACACCTGTGTTCCTACAAACTTGACTCTTGTCTGTTGCTTAACTGCACCTCCTACTAGAAGAGAATTAGTCATATTCGAAATGTTGGGCATGACACACAACTTCAATAGAAATAGAGTCGACAGCAACTAAAGAAGTGTTTCAAATAACCCTACCCATCTGTATATTATCCCTCTGGGTTAGTGAAATAGCAGCAGGAATCATTATTCAGCCATTTAGCCCGCCCTGTTAGAGACTGCTTCCACTGTGGCAGAGTTTTTTTATCCATGAAATCAGACCAAGTGAGTAGGGAATTTCAGCTTTGAAAGTATTGCTTAAATGATTGTAGAACGTGAATAAGTGAATGAAAGAGAATAAGGTAAAGAGAACATGTAGGAGTTATTTACTAAACTCTGAATGCAAAAACCACGACAAATCATTTTTTTTTTCTATAAAATCTGAATTTATTAAACCCCGAGGATGGAAAAGTCAGAATCTAAAAATCCGGCATCTCAGACCTGTCAAGGCTGTATATAAGTCAATTGGAGAAGTCCCAATAAATTTTTTGATGTGCGCTGGGTTTCGTGCAATACCCCGAAGTTTTCGGGCAAAAAGCATGAAAAATCATGAAAATTGGAGGAAAAATCCGAAAAAAATCATGAAAATCAAAATTCCGGGAAAATGTAATAATAAATAAGCGTAAAAAGCCCGAGCGGATTTGATTGGAGTTTGTAGCAGAAAATATTGAAATAAATTCTAACTTTGATAAATGACCCCTGTATAGTGTGAAACTAGAGTATAAAATGGAAAAAAATACAACTAAGAAGAACTACAAATAGATAGGTAGATTAAAAAAAAGAATGAAAGTTGCAGAAAAGGCAGGAGGACAAGAAAACTAGAACAGGATAAGAGAAAGAAATGAGATCAGAGAATAGAAACGAAGTAAAGGGATATTAGAGAGCCATGTAGCAAGGAAGGAGAGGAACACAATAATTGAGCTGGAGGGGAGTAGAAGATGTTCTGGAGTACAAGTAATACTTGTACTAAAGCTAAACACAAGAACTGAACTGAAAAGGAGAGGAATGGAAGGAATGCATCAAAAACAGAGAAAACTAAGTTGAGAAGAAAGAAAGATCAAGAAGTAGGCAAAGAGGTACAGAAGAGTGGATGAGATACAGTAACTTGAAATGGGGAGAAGAAGAAGATATTCTTTTTGGGATGCCCATACTTATTAGTCTTTGTTCTGATATTAAAAGTGGCAGACACCTGCCTAGGGCACAGTTATGGGGGGGGCACAGTTCCCAGCAGACCACCAACCTGCAGACCGCCAGAAGAAGTAAGGAATAAGTGACAGCTCAGGGGGATGGAGGAGGTGACTAGTTGTTTTTTTTTCTTAATATCCCGGTGTTGCCACTACATATACCAGAGTGGGCTCTGGTTACTTACATCTAAACTCCCCTTGAACTGGTGTGCTTTCATCGTCTTCATTAAATGCAATGATCTGCACAATATAACTCTGATCAGGATCAAGTCTTTGAATGATGGCTTTGGTAGCGGAGTTTTGAAGATTCAGTTGGTTGGTTTTCCCACCTGAAATTAAGAGGAAACATAGCTGGATATCACTCGTCGTTAGAGGATAATTAAAGTGTATCGACAGAATATTCATAAAGACTCTGCTTTCTCCGCTAAAGGAAATCACAAGGTGAACATCAAGGTCAGAATCAAAATCACACAGCGTCATATTCCAGATAGTGTTTCCTTTCACTTGCAATGAACCGGGTATGTTTCATCAACTTTTATATTGAATTTAGAAAGATAGTATCATAATATAAATCGTGGGTTTCATTTACCTATAATGTCGTTCCTTAACATGACCATTAAAGATCTCCGAAATCCTTTCATGTAAACCAATAATTAAAAAATATAGTCGCCACTTATCCACCTCTATGAAACATTGTTAAGATAAAAATATATCATATTTTATTTTTTATCACAGGCATAATGCTGAGAGAGCGGAGCCAGCATTGATGAATAGAAGGTAAGAATGACCTTAAGCTTTAGTGAGTAATTCATGGTTTATTTCATAATAATCTTTAGTGAAAAAAACCCAAAATGTCTTTAAAGTAGTGGAACATTTTCAGTGCACTTTTTTCATTGCTTCAATAAATGTCCATAACTCTAATGGAGGCATCATAGAAATGTTTCCATGGTTGCACAGTGCACTTTCATCTGCATTTGTTAATTATGCTGATAATTAACTAGATATATTAATTAGAAACTCTTGGACTAGTAATGGGATAAATGTTTTTATCTTATTATAAGGTGGTGGCGGCTGTGATCCAATGTTAGACCACAACACGGGACTTGAAACCAAAGACTATTCCAAACTAATTTTCTATTACAGCCTGATAATTTGGGGTGAATGCATATTTGCTCTCCTAGAAACTCATGGAAGGAAGACCAAAAGGTCACTTTAATGTGGATGTTTATCTGGTGTTCTTCAAATTGTAACAAGATGAATCATAAGTTACATTTTTCTAATCTTATTATAAGGTGGTGGAGGCTCTGGCCTAATGTTAGACCACAATAGGGGACTTGAACCCCAAAACGTCTCTAAACTACTTTCATTTTCCAGCCTGATAATTTGGAGTGAATGGATATTTGTACTACAAAAAACTACTGGAAGCCAGACCCAAAAGTCACTTAGGTAGCCATATGGCATGGATGATTATATGGTATCTTAGATGTTCTTCAAGCCATAACACGACATGATACATTTTTGTAATTTTATTATAAGGTGAGGAAGGTTCTGACCCAATGTAAGACCACAATAGGTTACTTGAACCCAAAAACGACTCCAAACTACTTAATTTGGGGTGAATGAATATTTGCCCTCCTAGAAACTCCTGGAAGGCAGACCCAAAGGTCACTTAGACAACCATTTGGCATGGATGCTGATAGGGTATCTCAGATGTTCTTCAAGCTGTAACATAATGAGTAAGAAGATAAATGTTCTGTAATCTTATTTGGAGGCTCTCACCTAATGTTAGACCACAATAGGGGACTTGAACCCCAAAACATCTTCAAACTACTTTAATTTCCAGCCTGATAATTTGGCGTGAATGCATATTTGCACTCCTAAAAACTCCTGGAAGCCAGACCTAAAAGTCACTTAGGATGCTTATATGGTATCTTAGATGTTCTTCAAGCTGCAACAGGATGAGAGACTTGATACATTTTGTAATCTTATTATAAGGTGATGGTGGTTCTGACCCAATGTTAGATCACAATAGGGCACTTGAATCCCAAAACTACTTTCCTATTCCAGCTTGTTGGTCCAAATGAAAGGTCAGTTAAAAGAATCATCTCTACTATTGTAACTTCTGCCAAATATGCATGATGTTCACTTGCTATTGTATTGAATAGCTGGGACAGACGAGGCTCCAGAATGGACAGTTGATGGATATGATGTTCATTCTGTTCCTTAAATGCCTTTTTTTAAGTGTTTGCTATATTTTGGAAATTTATTGAGAAGAGTTTCAGCAGGCTAAAACTGCACCTGACCTTTTCATTTATATTCTGTACTTTAGGGCAGAACATTCAATCGTGGGCCAAAATCCTGTTTTACCTCACGTCACTGGTAACATAAATCTTAAATATTCTAAACTAAGTAGGAAGTCTGCTTAGAGCTAGGTATGATGAATGCAATGTTTCCAGGGCCTGTTATTGCAGTTATAAAATGTTCTAGTTGAGAATTTCTCTTTTTTAAGGATTTGAAGATCCTGCCCACAGTAACTATATCACTTTTGTACAGTAACGTAACTTGGTGGGGGTCCCCCACCCTCGTGTGCGCTATTTTTCTGTGCCGCTGCAGCCGACTCCAGCCGGCTGCAGCGCGCACGATCTTCAGGGGGGCCCTGCGGGGTTATGGGCCCTGGCCCATTTGCACCCCCTGCTCCGCCGGTAGTTACGCCCCTGCTTTTGTAGTATATTCAGTAAGTGATCCGATTTCTTTATAAGGTTTCTAGATCCTGTTCAGTCTCCCCTTTTCCTTCCCAAGTAATTATCTGCTTTTCAGTCCTCATTGTAATTGTTATTTTGCCACATTGACTGTATGAATCCACCACTTCTCTCAATATCTCATAGTTATCATACTCCCTGAATGAGACCGTTCTTTCCCCCACATGCCAATGTAAAACCTGCAATTAGTCAATAGATGCTTTATACTCTTTATTCCATTCAGTAAAGATCTTGGTAAAGATACTGAGACAACATGGGGTGAATTGTCTCCAAGGAAAGTTAGAGACAAGTAAGGTCCTTTGTATAATCATGCACTAAGGTACTTGTGTCTATAGACAAGCCGAATTGTGGGTTGCTTCCATGTTTCTGAATAATGAGCAGGGTCCATGGATACATAAGAGCCTTGAAATTAACACATGCCTTTGGAGGACTTCATATGACTTCATCTGACTTGAACTTGATGGATTGCATGCTACTGTGCTCTTAGGACAGTGTGTATTTAGTGCAGATATAGTGTAATTTGCATTGATACAACTTCGGCACAGCCCACGTCCAGCTACTGGTCCATGGCCTGGTGGTTGGGGACCCCTTGTATAGTGGGTCTAATAAAGATATAAAAGGCACAAGGGAACCTTCAGCACTCCAGCGATTGTAGAAATGCAATACCTTACATTGCCCTCTAGGGAATGGAAATGTAGATGGCCACTGGCCAACCCCCTGCCCTGGGGTATCTATGCACATAAGCATGGCTTCTAGATAGATATCTCTGGCTGTCATTTAGAAGCCAAATGAGTATGTTCCTTCATCCAGCCCTTCAGTGACTGAACTGAAAGAAAGGAATGCAATAGATTCTTTAGGGTTGTAAAGTGAAGGATCAATGGATTTAGCAATTACAGCTTCTTGTACAACATTTGTGTGAAAGGATAGAGTTGTCAGGTAACTCCACACATCAGTAGGCACAGTGTCTGGTTCCCATGTATGCCAATATTTAATCAGTTATACCAGGATACGCTTCATTAGGCAAGGGCTAACATATCTCATACATTTTTATCTGGAAAGGAAATTAATCCCTTGGGGGAAATGTAAAAAAAATCGCAAAGAGCAAAAGTTTACAAATAAATATTTGCCTGTCGCAATATTCTTCATTGGGCTTTTATTGCACATTGCAAACCTTTAACCCTTGCTTGTTTAGTTAAAAAAGCAAGGCAGTTGTTGAGGTCTTTAAATGAGAAGAAAAGGTATTTTAACTTGGTGGTGCCAAAAGGTAGGCCAAGTGATTGCATGTACTTACCTGAAACCCCTGGCTGGTGCTCCTATCAGGTGAAAACTGCACCGGCCCGAGATTCTTCCAGTGAGCACTACGGAGCGATCGTCTTCCGGCTTCTTCAATTTTAAATATTTCCCAGGGCAGACGCATGCGCAGTAGAACAATATAGCTGACTTCTTCGTACTAGTTCCGTTTTTGCTCTACTGTGCTTGTGCAGCCGCGAGAAGAAAGAAGAAGCCAGAAGAGGATCACTCCATGGAGTTCGCTGGAATAACCCCGGGCCGGTGCAGTTTTCTGAACCGGATTAGAGTTTCAGGTACAGTAAGTACATGTGATCACTTGCATGCCTAACTTTTGGCACCTCAAGTTAAAAGACCTTTCCTTCTCCTTTAATCAGTCAAAAATGGTGCAAACATGGTCGCTAACATTCACAATCGTCTTCGCGAACATTTTTTGCACTAGCGAACCATATTACATTTCCTTTTACAGTTTTATCAGATAGTTCTTAACATTTTAAAATTTTAAAATGTAAGTCTTGGGGTTAACAGAGACCTCCTTCTTCTAGAAGAGTAAGAAGGGATATGATCACAGCAAATATGTTTTACACATGTATTTTGTTTTTATGTTGTGGAGCCAACGCCTCTCAACTTTGCGTGTTTGGGTTTATTTGTACTGTATAAAAAAAATCAGCACTAAGCCGTAGCATGAATTAAATCAAATAAGCAATGGCAAATGAAGGTCTTTACCTGATTTGGGTGTGATAAGAAGTTTATATCCTTTAACTTTATCTTTGGAATCTTTCCATGAAATCTGTACACTGTCCTGGGACACAACGTGGTATCTCATCCTTGTTGGCGGAGTCACTATGAAAGCAGAAATACAAAGAGTTGACAAAGTATAATACAAATTCTATCATGCGTGTGACACTGTTTGACAAATGTTAGAAACGAGTCAGTATTTCGAACACCCAGAACTAAAAATGTGTTGGTTTTTTTTTTTACATGTCACCCCTGGTGTTCTTTTGAAAACAACCAAAGATTATTCTCCTGCATGACATACCACTTATAGACACTAATGGGTTTATTTATCAAAATCCGAATTTATTTCACAACTTTTGGAAAGCTGCTCCGACCAAATCTTCACAGACTTTTCCCGCCCTATTTATCATTAAATTTTCCCGAAAAATTCTTTTGAGGGAAAGGTCTCGGTAAGATTGTAAAAAAAAAATCTAAATCCATGACACCTGAATACTGCAACTTTTCTGGAAACCCATCGCAAATCAGGATATCTTCGGGACATCTGATATTGACTTCTACATGAACTCTGAGTACTTTTTTATTCGGACTTTTAACACCATCAGTGTTGAATAAATCACAAAAAATATATTTTTCCCCCCAATAAATGATGGTTTTCCCCTTTATCCAACCAGAAAAAAATCGGACTTTGATAAATAATTCCCTAAAACTTACAAAGAGACAAGACAAGTCATGTTAGGAGTTAGAAGTCAGCAAGCAGGATTAATAATGCAGACTAATGAGATTTGTCAGCACATCAACCTGACTTTGTTTTGACACATCTATGGATAAGTATAAAGTGTAAAAATAAAAAAATAAAAAGAATAAACCAAAATTAATATATTGTTTTAAGGGGCCAAATATTGAGTTTTGGGAACTCTTCAATATTCATTACTATAAGACATCAATTAATGATTAACAGGAACAAACATATTTTCTGTAGAAGTTTGAAGCTGTGTTTGGGGCAAGTTTCAACAAGAACGAGACATATTTAATCATCTCAGTAACAGCCATGATAAGAAGGCATGGCCCATCCTCATAAAGTAAAAGTGGCCATACACAGGCAGATTAAAGCTGCCGATATTGGTCCATTAGACCGATTCAGCATCTTGTCAGCCTATGTGTGGGGGCTCCCGACACGTCCAACCGATCGATATCAGGCCAGATATCGATCGGTCAAGTTTGATTTTTTTGTACGATCCAGGACCCCATCAGCTAGTTGATGCGGTCCTGCAACCCGTCAGGGCCCATTCGTAGTATCGTAATCCGATCGTTCGGCCCCACGCATATCGGGTCAAGATCCACTCGTTTGTCGACCTTGCCAAACAAGCGGATTTTTTAGTGTAGGGCCACCTTAAGTGTGGTTTTAGCCTTCAGTTTATGCAAAGCGACTAAGGAGACCATCAATCATCGACTAATTAGCCCCTAGCAATGATTTTTTACTACTTGTTATCAAACCTGCAAATGTTTCCACTCTCTTTATCAAGCAGCCCATGTCAATAAGATCTTAGGGCAGAGACACACGCTCACATTCTGGGAGATTAGTCGCCCAGCGACAAATCTCCTCTTCTTCAGGGCGACTAATCAAACCGAACTGCCTCCCGCCGGCTAGAATGTACATCACCAGCGGGATGGCAATCGGTGTAATTTGTTTTCCGTTGTCGGATGAAGTTGTCTCACGAGGTAACTTCAGTTGACTTCGGAAAATAAATTGATCCGAGTGCCATCCCACCAGCGATTTCGATTCTAGACGGCGGGAGGCAGTTTAGGGAGATTAGTTGCCCTAAAGAAGAGGCGATTTATCGCTGGGCTACTAATTCTCCCCAAATTTGAGCGTGTCTCTCTGCCCTTAAAGAAAAGTGGCATCGCCTAAGAAAACAAAGCGCACCGATTGCCATCCCTCTGGCAATTTACATTCTAGCCAGTGCTAGGCAGTTCAGGGAGATTCAGTGTCGGACTGGCCCATCGGGATACCAGGAAAACTCTAAGGTGTCAGTGGGCCCTCCTGCTTCTAAACATTTGGCCTATTTCATGGTCATTACCAATTTCTATGAGAAGAAGAGGATAAATTGATGGATTAATAGATTATAATATGAGGAAGAGGAGTGGGCCCCTGGTCTAAGGTCTTTGGGTGGGCCCCTGGTGTCCCAGTCCAACACTGGGGAGATCAGTCACCTCAAAGAAGAGGAGATTTGTCGCTGGGTGACTGATCTCCCCGAATCTGAGCGTGTGTCTCTGCCCTAATGGGTCCATGGTTCAATTAGCTCCCGAGTGTAGTTGTATTTATTGTGTTTAATATGAATAATTCGATCCGGTGATTACTAAAATAATGGCTATTCCAATACTATTGGACTATTCCAATACTTTCTAAAATAGGAGGATCATTTTAATTGTATGTTTGCTTATACGAGGAATTTTTTATGGACTTTTTAACTTGATAACCTAAATATCCAGTGTGAAAGGAATCTTAGTGGAGATAATTCTTGGTAAGGAATTTGCTTGATATTCTGCAGACCACATCTTTTTTAATTAAAATAATTCATAGACACAACTGGGCCAGATGTATCTGATGAAAGAACTCATCTCCAACTTTCCACGTAGACTTCTATTGAACTTTGATGAGATAAACCACGAGCTACGTTTTTCTCATGGAACTGAGCCTAGTAATTAAAGTAATTATATAATATAAGTTGTTTTGAAACCTTCAAATATATAAAAACGATATTTCTTTAACAAGTACGGTACGCCGTACACCTTAAAGGAACATCTTAGAAGAAACATTATTAATGGACATGTGATAGAACAAACAAAACCATCACCACGTCACACAACCATAAACCAATGGAAAAATAAAACCAATCACCTGTTTGAACAAAGACAGTTCTTGAAACTTACTCATTACACAGATGTTTTTTCCAAAAAAAAAAAAAAGATGTGCCAGCCATTACGCATAACTAGTATGAAAAAAAACTGCTTTCAAAACTTATATTATTTGTTATTAATCATTTTTTTTTTATTTTTTCATATATTTAATTTCAATGAAATATATAGCATTAGTAATGAATATAGGAGTTGTTATTATAGGTAATCATTTCAGAGAAATTTATATTTATGAATACATTTTAAATTAATAAAAGTTTTTTTTTCCAATTTTTGGTTTTAAAAACTAGTTATGGAAAATCTGGCACATTAAAATAACACCAGTTAGAGTTCACTTACAAATACCAATAAAGTAGAATAATGAAAAAAAAAAATATATATATTCCGGATTATTTTTGAGACATCACCAACCTGTAATGTATCTTTATGTCTGTGGGAATTTATATTCTTTGGAGCAAACACTAACTTCTCGTGTAAAGGAAATAAAACAATAAAACAAAGTTACATATAAAGGAAGCATAAAGAATATTTTGATTGAAAGGATGAAGGAAAGCATCTCAAGGTCATCGTCAAGAATCTGGTAGTAGTGACAACATGGAGTCCTGGGGTTGGGTCCTGGGTATATTTCCAAGAAAAGAGGTTAAAACCTTGTGTGTAACAGTATAAAGAATACCCCAGTGGGGTCCCTTTGGTATTCCACTGTTCTTGGATCATTAGTTTTCGAGTCAGCAGAGAGGCATTTATACTCATGCCCTGGCTTGATCTCCAGATGGTCTTCTTGTTATCTTTTTTTAGGAGGTATTTAGCAAATGAGCATTGTAAAGAATACAATAAAACATGAAACCGATGTTAAACTGGGCATGTGGAAATTAGTACATGTTGTCATTAACATAATGAAGGAGCAGAGCAAACACCGGAGGCATACAACTACCATAAATATGCACTGTTTGTTGTACAATGACCTAAATGAGACTGAGCACACAGATTTCCTTCATACGATAAAGAATAACATTGCTGGCGAGGAGTAAAAAGCCACAGAGCGTGAAATTGTCATGTCGGTAATGGCGTTGCCTGTTGAATGACAGAACATCAAACAAACTGACAAAAAAGAAAAGACATTTAGACAGCTCAGTGTAATAATGATATTTGCCTAAGCAAAGTCCTTTACACAAAAAGTGATTCTTTTGTTCAATAGATCAATTGCACCTTCCATTATCTGTCAGTGGTAAATATCTTATTTAGAATGGTGTCCGGTAAACAATCCATACTCCCACGATTGTCATACGGTGTGTGCACACTCCATGTGATGAAAGAAGATAAAGACACAACTATTTCTCTCTACCCTATTTTGGAATCTTGAGAAACTCAATATTAAAGTGCACAAGTTGCTCTGGGTGATCACTTTTGTGTATTCATTTTTGAAACATTTGAAGCTAGAATCCTGGATAAATATAAAAGCTCACCACTGTCAACGTTGGGTCTGAGTGCCTATGATTAAATGTCTCTCGATGACACGAAACGCATAAGGCTTTTAACTTTTATACATAATGTAAAATAAGAACTTTTGTACTATTTAAACTTTGGGCTCCTGGGTTCTACTTTGAGGTGTTCTGGATTGGTGCCTGCCTACAACTACAATTTTCCTCAAGGGCAAGTAGAATGAATCCAAGGGACCCATGTACCCTAGGTATCTCGATTACAACCATGTCACACATTGAAAACCTCTCTAACCAACCAACCGACCCGTTATTCTTCCATTTAATTTGCTCAGATCTTAGATGGCTTGCTCCCAAGACATTACTATTATAATGATCCAGTCTAGGAATTTAGACCTTATTTCCAGGGATGCACCGAATCCAGGATTCGGTTCGGGATTCGGCCAGGATTGAGCCTTTTTCAGCAGGATTCGGATTCGGCCGAATCCTTCTGCCCTGCCGAACCGAATCCAAATCCTAATTTGCATATGCAAATTAGAGACGGGGAGAGAAATCACATGACTTTTTGTCGCAAAACAAGGAAGTAAAAAGTGTTTTCCCCTTATAACTCCTAATTTGCATATGCAAATTAGAATTTGGATTCGGTTCGGTATTCGGCCAAATCTTTTGCGAAGGATTCGGGGGTTCCAAAATAGTGAATTCGGTGCATCCCAGCTTATTTCATGTTAATATTGAGTGGAACATTGAGAGGAACTTCTAAAGAGGTTCTAAAAATCCGAGGACTGGATCATTATCAGTTTAATAACACTGAGCTAGCATCCGCTAGTAGAAATCACAGCTCAAAACAGACTTGTAGTGCCCCATAAAGTAGGTCTATCCAACCAGTCCATCAGCTGTTGTATATGGCAACCCTCGGAAACCCATGACAGTGTTTGGCTGATGGTTAGTGCTAGGGAGTTGAGCAACAGCTGGAGCAAAGGTCTTGCAAACAGATATTACATTTTATGTGGCTCTTCTATGCCTGCTATCCCTCACTCTTCTTACCTTCAGCTGTGGGGCCCCACCATTGTGGGACCTTTATCTGCTAATTGAAATACAGTAATAAGTTATACAATACTTATACAATAAATTACTAGCTGTCAGTTCCATATTTACAGATTATAAAGTTTCCTTGGAATGCCCACGCTCTTCCCTTGCGGCAATAAACAATGTTATCTAAGAGAAATTAAAAAAATCTTATCCACAACTACAATTTTTGCCTTCAGTCATCAGTGAGACAAATATATTTTCCCTCTTCTCTATCACTTAAAGCAGTGATCCCCAACCAGTAGCTCGCGAGCAACATGTTGCTCTCCAACCCCTTGAATGTTGCTCCCAGTGGCCTCAAAGCAGGTGATTATTTTTGAATTCCAGGCTTGGAGGCAAGTTTTGGTTGTATAAAAAAAAGGGGTACTGCCAAATAGAGTCTCAATGTAGGTTGACAATCCACATAGGGGCTACCAAATGGCCAATCACAGCCCTTATTTGGCACCCCAAGAACATTTTTCATACTAGTGTTGCTCCCCAACTCATTTTACTTCTGAATGTTGCTCACAGTTTCAAAAGGTTGGGGATCCCTGACTTAAAGACTACCGAGCAGCTGTAACAGGACTATATACCTTGAAGATCCAGGCCCACACACTGAGGCTCCTTTATAGGAACTAAAATACAGCCTGAAAGTATTCAATTGTATTATAATGTGTTGAAATTAAAAAATACTACTTGTAGACCCCAGAGAGATACTGTATGTTAAATCTCATATACATTTTAGTTTTGTAATTTTTGGCTAACAAGACAAAAGCTGAGCCCAAGAGAAACACTCATTTTATATAATTTGCATCTCTTTTTGGTCTAAAAAAAAGAGTTTTCCCATACATTTTTGGACTGTCTTCCTCTATGACTGCAATGTAGAAAAATATGCTTTTTCCAAAATCCTTCAACAATTCATTAATTGGACTATAAAACATTTTGGCCTGCGCTGCTATATTTGTTCGCAGGCGCTTGGACAAAATTCTGTGACTTTATAAGAAGCATATGTTAAATACATTAATGTGAAATTATGGAACTTTGATATTATTTAAAGAATTAGTGTCGAAAGCTGGGCGAAGCGATGGGAACCTGTAGGACCCCACGTTTTACGTGTTTTTGGAGTTTACACAAGCCCAACCTTAATCAGCCTGAAATAGAATAAGCTCTTTTGTGTTCTCAGTTCTTACAGAGCGGTGGAAATCCCCTCCAACAATGAACTAATAAAATGTATATCTCCTAAAGACATTATGGCAAACCTTTGAGTGTGTTATCCTATAAATGAGACTTTTTGTGCAAAATCAATAATAATTAAATCTATAAAATACTGAAAGTCAATTTAAAGAATTTAGAAACCTTAGCGTCTGAAATACCTCGATACAGTATGGCACAAGCGTTCTTAAAGTCTTGAGAGCCACAAAACCATGGAACCTGTAAGAGGTGCCCAGAGCAGGGTCAGACAGGGCCAATGGGACAGTGAGAGAAATCCTGGTGGGACCTGGCCCTCAGAATCCCGGTTGTCTGTCTCGGGATGGGGACTTCCACAGCTGGCCCAGTGAACCCCTTAAATTATTCTGACAATGTACATTGATCCTACTAAAAGTCACTTGAGCCTAAGCACAGTATTATTCATGACAGCCACATTGCCAGCCAATTCAAGATATTGTCATCATTTAAAATTATCATAAGGAAAAGGAAGGTGCTTAGATTTGGATCTAGAGCTACTTATACTTGAAGTGACCCAGTTCACATCTGCACACCAGATAGATCATATACCAGAGGCTGTGCTAAATGATTACCTTGACTTTGCCCAGGGATGGCGAAAAATACGGCGACTGCTAAAAATGACAGCAATACGATTGTCTGCAAGTTCCGTTCCGGCTTCATGGTTCTTAATGGAGTCCAGTTACCAAACCTGAAAATGTTAAAGAAGTTTATTAATTTAGGGAAATGAAGGGACTGTTTCATATTTGGTTTCTGTAAGAGAACAAGACAAATAACTGCGCTTAAAGGGAAATCTGTACTATGACCATCATGGATTTCTCTGCATTGTCAGTCAGTCACTGTCCATAGGTCAACGCCATGAATTTGCCACTCATTATGTATTGACTAATTACAGGTTCCACCTTCCAAGTGCATTCAAATGCTCATCCCACCCAAATCACATAACTTAAATGAATGCTGGAGACAGACATAAACCCATCATGTTCAAAGAGACACTAAATCTAAAATACAGGTTCCCCAAAAATGTAACTGCATTGTGTGACATTGATGCGCTGCTCCCCAGTGCTCCGGTTCTTGCACGCTGGCACTCTTGCGCAGGTCAGGACTGAGATTTAAAATAGGCCCTGGCATTTTTAGGTATACAGAGGCCCAATCAGCCCACATAGAGGCCTAAACAGCCCCCGCCAGCCCACTAAATACTGACTTTCTATGGGACCTTATAGCAGTCCCTCTGGCATTTGCCAGAACCCACAGATTGCCAGTCCGGGCCTGCTCTTGCGCCTGCGTGAGGTAGTGCGGGTGGGCGCTAGGACGGCGCAGATCACGCGGCCTAGGGGTGCCCACCCAGCAATTCCGGCATTGCGTAGGCTGATTTGAATGGACATTGCCACTGAATCACATTTGCTATAATAAAGCCGCTTTTGGATGAAGATTTTCCGCCCATGCGCTGAACTAATTTTGGGCTGTATCAAGAAAACAATGTCCACAAATTTCACCCTAATTGGCCTTTTCGGTTGGGTGCACCCAGTTTCTCCCAGTCTCTGCACCTGGGGGGGTCATAGTTACATTCCTATTTGTGATAAAGAATAAAATACATACATATTATTTCATGATCCCCATCTCTTATGTATAATGAATTCATTACACTCTTTCCTTTTGTCAAGGTGAGCGGCTGGCAGCCAACCTAAGACATGGTCAAAAATAACGTACAAGGGCTGGGCCTCTAAAAAAGGAAAAACTGAAATCAAGGAAAGCCTCTTATCCTCCAGCAGTTGTCAAGTACAATTCCCTATAAAAAAAAAAGCTGGTTAAGATATTATGACCAAAAAATCAAGGTCAGAGTTTAGTGTACGTTATTTGTATTTTCTCCAAGAATAGTTCTCGGTTAAGGGATCCCCTCCAAGGACACATGAAACGTAAAACACAACAAAAAAGGGAATTTCTGCCCCATTAATAACTCATTTATTTTCAATATATTTCTCTTAATTGCCATGGTATGCCACATAAGAAAAATATTTTCAAGTTCCCATTTCCCTTCCATTATTATTGGACGAGACTGATGAAGCCGATGTCCCAACAACACCGTTTGACTTGATCCCTTATTTACAAAAAGTAGATGGTGAGACCTATGGCTTATGGCTGAAAAACAACGACTAAGGGCAGTGCTGTCTCCAGCAGTCTCCACTTCCAACCTATTACTGGCACTCTGTAGGGGGGTGGATTATTTTGACAACTCCCATGAAGACAGGTTCGCAATAGTGTATTTTGTATTTCAAATATAGGTTACAGGCCCTTCTACCAGATGGTCTAGAAACCCACAGCATTTGCTGCTTACTGATTGGTTAGTATGAACCAGATGAACCCTTTGAGACATTTATAACATTACCCTCTTAGTTTCTTATAAAGTTATATCTTAAAATGTGGTTATATTTTACCAGCAGCCAAACCCCTACTATAAGCACCCCATATACACAAACAAGAGTAGCCACAAAAGGATCCCAGCGTAATGATAACACATAAAAACCCCATCAGGTTAAAACTAAGTAAGCTTTATCAGAAAGGTCTATATAAATACACCAGTAAACCCTCAAAGTAATGCTGGTCTGAGTCCTCTGTCAAAAGAAACACCACATTTCTTTCCTTCTATTGTGTACTCATGGGCTTCTGCATCAGACTTCCTGTTTTCAGCTCAAACCTCCAGGGCTTGAGCATGCTCAGTTTGCTCCTCTCCTCCTCCCTCCCTTTCTGCTGTAATCTGAGCCCAGAGCTATGAGTGAGCAGGGAGAGACTCAGGCAGGAGGTGATGTCACACCAAGCTAATATGGCAGCTGCTATCCTAAACAAACAGGTACTCAGGTATGGTAAAACATTCTACAGAATAAATATAGCATTCTAGCTAGCACTATTTCAGCTAATCTATTGTGCAAAGAGCATCTTGAAAAATGTTATTTAGGCCATACCTGTTCTTTCACCATTTCCCAACAGAAACCTGACAGACTAGTGCGCCTGAACCCTCATTCTCTCAGTACTCGACTGGAGAGGAGGCATCTTGTTCTCTGTAACAATGGCTAAAATACTGTTTTACCCATGGGA